>NC_134356.1:682895167-683195167 GCF_048569485.1 Anomaloglossus baeobatrachus
CTGCCCTATACTTACCCCAGATACCCAGCCTGCCCTATACTTACCCCAGATACCCAGCCTGCCCTATACTTACCCCAGATACCCAGCCTGCCCTATACTCACCCCAGATACCCAGCCTGCCCTATACTTACCCCAGATACCCAGCCTGCCCTATACTTACCCCAGATACCCAGCCTGCCCTATACTTACCCCAGATACCCAGCCTGCCCTATACTCACCCCAGATACCCAGCCTGCCCTATACTTACCCCAGATACCCAGCCTGCCCTATACTTACCCCAGATACCCAGCCTGCCCTATACTTACCCCAGATACCCAGCCTGCCCTATACTTACCCCAGATACCCAGCCTGCCCTATACTTACCCCAGATACCCAGCCTGCCCTATACTTACCCCAGATACCCAGCCTGCCCTATACTTACCCCAGATACCCAGCCTGCCCTATACTTACCTCAGATGCCCAGCCTGTCCTATACTTACCCCAGATACCCAGCCTGCCCTATACTTACCCCAGATACCCAGCCTGCCCTATACTTACCCCAGATACCCAGCCTGCCCTATACTTACCCCAGATGCCCAGCCTGCCCTATACTTACCCCAGATGCCCAGCCTGCCCTATACTTACCCCAGATACCCAGCCTGCCCTATACTTACCCCAGATGTCCAGCCTGCCCTATACTTACCCCAGATGCCCAGCCTGCCCTATACTTACCCCAGATGCCCAGCCTGCCCTATACTTACCCCAGATACCCAGCCTGCCCTATACTTACTCCAGATACCCAGCCTGCCCTATACTTACCCCAGATACCCAGCCTGCCCTATACTTACCTCAGATACCCAGCCTGCCCTATACTTACCCCAGATACCCAGCATGCCCTATACTTACCCCAGATGCCCAGCCTGCCCTATACTTACCCCAGATACCCAGCCTGCCCTATACTTACCCCAGATGCCCAGCCTGCCCTATACTTACCCCAGATACCCAGCCTGCCCTATACTTACCCCAGATACCCAGCCTGCCCTATACTTACCCCAGATACCCAGCCTGCCCTATACTTACTCCAGATACCCAGCCTGCCCTATACTTACCCCAGATACCCAGCCTGCCCTATACTTACCCCAGATACCCAGCCTGCCCTATACTTACCCCAGATGTCCAGCCTGCCCTATACCTACCCCAGATGTCCAGCCTGCCCTATACTCACCCCAGATACCCAGCCTGCCCTATACTTACCCCAGATACCCAGCCTGCCCTATACTTACCCCAGATACCCAGCCTGCCCTATACTTACCCCAGATACCCAGCCTGCCCTATACTTACCCCAGATACCCAGCCTGCCCTATACTTACTCCAGATACCCAGCCTGCCCTATACTTACCCCAGATGCCCAGCCTGCCCTATACTTACCCCAGATACCCAGCCTGCAATATACTTAACCCAGATACCCAGCCTGCCCTATACTTACCCCAGATGCCCAGCCTGCCCTATACTTACCCCAGATGCCCAGCCTGCCCTATACTTACCCCAGGTGCCCAGCCTGCCCTATACTTACCCCAGATACCCAGCCTGCAATATACTTAACCCAGATACCCAGCCTGCCCTATACTTACCCCAGATGCCCAGCCTGCCCTATACTTACCCCAGATACCCAGCCTGCCCTATACTTACCCCAGATGCCCAGCCTGCCCTATACTTACCCCAGATGCCCAGCCTGCCCTATACTTACCCCAGATGCCCAGTCTGCCCTATACTTACCCCATATGCTCAGCCTGCCCTATACTTACCCCAGATACCCAGCCTGCCCTATACTTACCCCAGATGCCCAGCCTGCCCTATACTCACCCCAGATGCCCAGCCTGCCCTATACTTACCCCAGATGCCCAGCCTGCCCTATACTTACCCCAGATGCCCAGCCTGCCCTATACTTACCCCAGATACCCAGCCTGCCCTATACTTACCCCAGATACCCAGCCTGCCCTATACTTACCCCAGATGCCCAGCCTGCCCTATACTTACCCCAGATACCCAGCCTGCCCTATACTTACCCTAGATACCCAGCCTGCCCTATACTTACCCTAGATACCCAGCCTGCCCTATACTTACCCCAGATGCCCAGCCTGTCCTATACTTACCCCAGATACCCAGCCTGCCCTATACTTACCCCAGATGCCCAGCCTGCCCTATACTCACCCCAGATGCCCAGCCTGCCCTATACTTACCCCAGATGCCCAGCCTGCCCTATACTTACCCCAGATACCCAGCCTGCAATATACTTACCCCAGATGCCCAGCCTGCCCTATACTTACCCCAGATGCCCAGCCTGCCCTATACTTACCCCATTATTATCTATGACTATGCTTTTTCTCCTACTCCACATCATTCTCCCCTTCTATTTGTTGTGCTTGAAATCATACAATATCCTCTTCACATTCCCCCTTCTCTCTGGTTCGCTCTCCTCTCCCTTTTACCCTTGCAGGCATTAGATTACAAATTACCTTGCCTGCAACTTTTCCTCTCCAGTTCTCCTGACCATAAGCTCCGCTCCTGCCTGCAAGTCCTGTTTACACATCTCCTGGACGCCTTACACATCTCCTGCTTGTGCGCTCTATTACTCATGTTACCCCCCTCCTCTGCTCTCTATTTATTGCTGCCTCTCCACTTCTGAGCACTCTAATTCCCCAGTTCCTCCTTCCCTGCTCAATATACGCCGCTAGTTCTCTTATCTTTGTGCTCTATTTCCCCAGTTCCCTTACCTGTGCCCTCTATTTCCCCAGTTCCCTTACCTGTGCCCTCTATTTCCCCAGTTCCCTTGCCTGTGCCCTCTATTTCCCCAGTTCCTTTGCCTGTGCTCTCTATTTCCCCAGTTCCCTTGCCTGTGCCCTCTATTTCCCCAGTTCCCTTGCCTGTGCCCTCTATTTCCCCAGTCCCCTTGCCTGTGCCCTCTATTTCCCCAGTTCCTTTGCCTGTGCCCTCTATTTCCCCAGTTCCCTTGCCTGTGCCCTCTATTTCCCCAGTTCCCTTGCCTGTGCCCTCTATTTCCCCAGTTCCCTTGCCTGTGCCCTCTATTTCCCCAGTTCCTTTTCCTGTGCCCTCTATTTCCCCAGTTCCTTTGCCTGTGCTCTCTATTTCCCCAGTTCCTTTGCCTGTGCCCTCTATTTCCCCAGTTCTCTCACCCGTGCTCTCTATTTCCACAGTTCCCTTGCCTGTGCCCTCTATTTCCCCAGTTCCCTTGCCTGTGCCCTCTATTTCCCCAGTTCCTTTTCCTGTGCCCTCTATTTCCCCAGTTCCTTTTCCTGTGCCCTCTATTTCCCCAGTTCCTTTGCCTGTGCCCTCTATTTCCCCAGTTCCTTTGCCTGTGCCCTCTATTTCCCCAGTTCCTTTGCCTGTGCCCTTTATTTCCCCAGTTCCTTTGCCTGTGCCCTCTATTTCCCCAGTTCCTTTGCCTGTGCCCTTTATTTCCCCAGTTACTTTGCCTGTGCTCTCTATTTCCCCAGTTCCTTTGCTTGTGCCCTCTATTTCCCCAGTTCTCTCACCCGTGCTCTCTATTTCCACAGTTCCCTTGCCTGTGCCTTCTATTTCCCCAGTTCTCTTACCTGTGCTCTCTATTTCCCCAGTTCTCTTACCTGTGTTCTCCATTTCCCCAGTTCCCTTGCCTGTGCTCTCTATTTCCCCAGTTTCTTTGCCTGTGCTCTCTATTTCCCCAGTTCCATTGCCTGTACTCTCTATTTCCCCAGTTCTCTTGCCTGTGCTTTCTATTTCCCCAGTTCCTTTGCCTGTGCCCTCTATTTCCCCAGTTCTCTTACCTGTGCTCTCTATTTCCCCAGTTCCCTTGCCTGTGCTCTCTATTTCCCCAGTTCCCTTGATGTGCTCTCTATTTCCCTAGTTCCCTTGCCTGTGCTCTCTATTTCCCCAGTTCTTTTGCCTGTGCAAGTTACCTAGTTCCCTTGCCTATGCTCTCATTTTCTCCTTTCCCTTGCCGGTACTCTCTATTTCCCCAGTTTCCTTACCTGTACGATGTATTTCCCTAGTTCCCTTGCCCGTGTGCTCTATTTCCCCTTTTCTCCTCCTCTATGCTTTATTGCCCCAATTCCTTTGCCTGTACGCTCTATTTCCCATTGCCTATACTTCTTATTTCCCCAGTTCTCTAGTTTGTGCTCTCTATTTCCCTAGTTCTCTTCCCTGTACTCATTCCCCTAGTTCCCTTGCCCATGTGCTCTATTTCTCCTTGCCTGTGCTCTCTTTCCCCCCAGTTCAATTGCCTACATTCTGTATTTCTCCAGTTTCCTTGCTTGAACTCTTTATTTCCCTTTTTCCCTAGCCCTTGTGCACTATTTCCCCTCTTTCCCCACCTGGGCTCTCTATTTCCCCAGTTTCCTTGCCTGTACTCTTTATTTCCCTTGCCCTTCTGCTCTATTCCCCCTCAGTTCTTTTGCCTACCTGCTCTTTTTCCATATTTCCCTTGCCTGTACTCTCTATGTCCCCAGTTCCCTTGCTTGTACTCTCTATTCCCTAGTTCCTTTGCCTGTGTGCTCTATTTGCCCTGTTCCCCATCCTGTACTCTCTATTTCCCAAGTTTCCTTGCCTGAAGTCTCTATTTCCCTAGTTCCCTTGCCCGCGTGCTCTATTTCTCCTTTTACCTTACATGTACTCTCTAATTCCGCAGTTCCCTTGTCTGTACTCTCTATTTCCCTAGTTACCTTGCCCCTGTGCTCTATTTTCATAGTTCCAGTTCTCTCTGTTTCACCAGTTCCCTTTCTTGTAATATTTCCCCTTTTCCTTTACTTGTTCTCTCTATTTCCCCAGTTCCCTTGCCTGTGCTCTCTATTTCCCCAGTTTACATTCCTGGACTCTCTATTTCCCTAGTTCCCTTGCCTGTGCTCTTTGTTTCCACAGTTCCCTTGTCCATTCGCTCTTCTTTTCCAGTTTCCTTGCCTATACTCTCTATTTCCCCTTTTCACCTGTCTGTACTCTCTATTTCCCTAGTTCTCTTGCCTGTGTGCTCTTGTTTCCCAGTTTCCTTGCCTGAACTCTATTTCCCTAGTTCCCTTGCCTATGTGCTATTTCCCCTTTTCCCCGCCTGTACTCTCTATTTCCCCAGCTCCATTACCTGTACTCTCTATTTCCCCCTTTCCCCGCCTGTACTCTCTATTTCCGCAGCTCCATTACCTATACTCTCTATTTCCGCAGCTCCATTACCTATACTCTCTATTTCCGCAGCTCCATTACCTATACTCTCTATTTCTCCCTTTCCCCGCCTGTACTCTCTATATTCGCAGCTCCATTACCTATACTCTCTATTTCCCCATCTCCATTACCTGTGCTCTCTATTTCCCGTTTTCCCCGCCTGTACTCTCTATTTCCGCAGCTCCATTACCAGTGCTCTCTATTTCCACTTTTCCCTGCCTGTACTCTCTATTTTCCCAGTTCCCCCGCCTGTACTCTCTACTTCCCCTTTTCCCTGCCTGTACTCTCTATTTCCCCAGTTCTCTTGCCTGTGCTCTCTATTTCTCCGCCTGTACTCTCTGTTTCCCCAGTTTCATCGCCTGTGCTCTCTATTTCCCGCAGCTCCCTCTATTCCTTTTTTCCTTTCGCTCTCTGTTCCCAGTTCTCCTGCCACTGAGTGTTCGGATCTTCTACCTTTCCTCTCTCCTCGCCCATTTCCCCTCTCGAGCCCCCCACCTTTCCATATTTGAGCCTCATTGACTATGTTATTCCATTCGGCTGTGAGATAATTGCTGCTTCGTGTCTGTGTATCGGCCATGAGACTATACAATGTCTGATCTGCTGTCACCATGTGTAAGCATCATGCGCCTTGGACTTGTCGGTGTACCTGCCAGTCTATAGCCCTCGGCCATTGTCCCCATGATCTATGTCTCCTTCCAATTCATGTCCATTCTTTACAGATGGAGCCCCCTAATTCTGTACTGTGGGGTCCCTATGGAGCAGATACTACATATCACTGATACCATATCTATACCATCAACACGTGACGGAGTGACGTTGACTGACTTCATCTCATTTGGCCTCCCCTCTTACACGCAAGGGATGGGTATGACCCAGGTAAATGCCCACCTCGCCCCTTCAACCCTGGCTTATAAATCCATGTAAACACAGATGTTTCCAATACCATAACTATAACACATCGTACCTCCATCTTACGTCCTGAGTGCACTTTCTATAAACACAGCCATCTGCAAAAAAAAACGACCAAGACAGAAGCACATCCCCCCCACCCCCCGCGCACCGCACCGGCCGATTGCAAGCTCTTTGTTCCACTCCGCCATGGCTTGTGGCTCAGCATCGGTCTGGTTTGGACAGAGGATGCTTTTCCCACTAAGGCACTGGATGCAAAGCCTATAGAGCCCGCAGGCTGGGAACTATTGGTTTAGCCCCAGGGTCTTACGCTTATACTCCCAGTGAGTCATCCTGCGCTTCTCGATGGCTAAATCCTGCGTAATGAAAAAAAAAAAAAATACAAAACAAAGGTGATGTCGAAAAAGGCTTTATCAGCTACCGAAATTAGAGAGGAAGGTAAACACGGGCAGGTTGGGCAAGTCGAAAATTGTTGAACGTGGCACACGAAGGGTTACCACGTCCCCAGTAATAGCCCCGGAACATAAAAAAAATCCAAAAATGTAACAAGAATCAAAAACAACATAAACAATGCAACCATAAAAGCTGCGATTGTGGCCAAAAAGGGCCCCAAAATCAAACCTGGTGCAACTCACCTAAAAATATATATCGAAATTTAATTTGTTTTTCTTTTTGTAGGTAAAAATTGAGTAAAAATTTGTCAAATTTTTCAAAAATTTTCTAGAATACAACAGTTTGGGGTTTTTTCCTTACAAACGTGGGTGCGTCCTATCCGCTATGGGCGAATATTCATTTTTGTCTACCTCTGTCCCCTACAGATAAATATTAATACAGCCATTTCCGTCTCCAAACACCGTAACGCGAAACGTCGCCGGGATTAATGAATGTTTAATAAGATTTAACCACTCAATGCAAGGTAAAAAAAAAAATGCATAGATTTTTCAATTTTTTTTTACAAATTTGGACAACTTTTTGACTAGAGGATTAGTAAAAACTAAAAATAAAGATATAAAAATAATAATAAAATAATAGTCACAAGGATGGGGGTGTAAGAGTTAACACAAGAAAGAGATACAATGTAGCAAGTATTCGAATATTAATAAAGATGCATAAAATAATGATAAAATAATATTCACAAGGATGGAGCTGTAAGGGTTAACACAAGAGATACAATGTAGCAAGAATTCAAATATTAACAAAGATGCATAAAATAATAATAATAAAAGAGTATTCACAAGGATGGAGCTGTAAGGGTTAACACAAGGGATACATTGTAGCAAGAATTCAAATATTAACAAAGATGCATAAAATAATAAAAGAATATTCACAAGGATGGGGGGGTGTAAGGGTTAACACAAGAAAGATACAATGTAGCAAGAATTCAAATATTAATAAAGATGAATAAAATAATAATAGAATAATATTCACAAGGATGGGGGTGTAAGGGTTAACACAAGAAGAGATACATTGTAGGAAGAATTCGAATATTAATAAAGATGCATAAAATAATAATAATAACAGAATATTCCCACGGATGGGGGTGTAAGGGTTAACACAAGAAATAGATACAATGTATCAGGAATTCGAATATTAACGGCCGACATTCTACACCTGGAACTTTTTGAAATCTCCCTTCTGATTGACAGAAGCTGAGGTGGTGGAGACCTGGAGGGTGAGATTTAGGGTTAATCGGAGCCCCCCGAATCCCCACTAACCTTTTGTTGGAGCTGTTCCAGTAGATGGGGTCCAGGCTCAAGGCTGAAATAATCCAAAAATTCCAGAGGGTGATCAGCATCCGAATGTACAGAGCGGAGAGGAACTCTCGTAAAAACATGGTTGGGGAGAGAGGGGGGTGCTCTTTGTTCACCCTGAAATCCTGGGATTTTGGTTAAAATGCAAGCGGTGTTTGTGGGGACGGAGGGGGAGATGCTCGGGGAGGGAAGCGTCTGGGGGGCTGTGTGGGGTCTGCTGGGGTCTCAAAGATGTGGAATAAAGTTTAGGATAGAAAGTTTTGCCATATTGGCAGGAGGACGGTGGAGAAGGGTTTAGGGTGTTTGGCCCATTTTGAGGGGATGAGGGTCATTTTGAGCAGTGTTGGTGGGGGAGGGGTGAAGGCATGGATGAGGGGAGTGAGGGGTTTTGTCTCTGGCTCCCTGGATCCCCCCTCTCTCTCTGTATGTGTGGATGAGTGAGGAGTAGTAGGGTCTTTCTGCAAGGAAGGAGAAGGCTGCTGGAATAAATCCCTTGCACAGAAGAATGGGAAGGTGGAGAGAAGGGGAGGAGAGGCTGATGAATGCAAGGAGGGGAGAAGAGGAGGAATGGTGGAGAGCAGCCGAGGGGAGGGGAGGTGTGGGGGGAGGAGGGAGGGACAGCAGCCACACTCATTTCCAGGCTGAGTGTGCATCCAGATACACACAATGTCCACACACCCACATGTACACACGCAGGTGAACCGGACCGCATCACTGACCTCAACCGGGCACCCATGGGGCACCAGTCCCCCCATCCACACACACAATGTTCACCAGCAGGTGAACCGGACCGCATCACTGACCACAACCAGACACCCATGGGTCACCAGTCCCCCCATCCACACACACAATGTTCACCAGCAGGTGAACCGGACCGCATCACTGACCACAACCGGGCATCCATGGGGCACCAGTCCCCTCCATCTAGATACACACAATGTCCACAAACAGGTGAACCGGACCACATCACTGACCACAACCGGGCACCCATGGGAACCAGTCCCCCCATCCACACAAGCACAATGTCCACAAGTAGATGAACTGGACCGCATCACTGACCACAACCGGGCACCCATGGGAACCAGTGGCCCCCCATCTAGACACACACAATGTCCACAAGCAGGTGACCTAGACCACATCACTGTCCACAATTTGGCACCCATGGATCATCAGTAGCTCCTCATCCAGACACACACAATGTCCACAAGCAGGTGACCTAGACCACATCACTGTCCACAATTTGGCACCCATGGATCATCAGTAGCTCCTCATCCAGACACACACAATGTCCACAAGCAGGTGAACCGGACCACATCAATGACCACAACTGGGCACTCATGGGTCACCATGTAGTCCAGACACACACAATGCCCACAACCAGGTGAACCAAATCGCATCACTGACCACAACTGGGCACCCATGGGGCACTAGTGGCCCCCCATCCATACACACACAATGTCCACAAGTAGATGAACTGGACCGCATCACTGACCACAACTGGGCACCCATGGGTCACCAGTGGCCCCCCATCCAGACACACACAATGTCCACACACCCACATGTGCACATGTAGCACCCCTGAGACCATCAGGGTACTACAAGTTTCTGCATCCCCACAAGGATTTAAGGCCTACCCCCTTAGGGACCCAGAACCCCAGTGCCGGTACCAACAATAACCCAGGTAATCCCAGTTTTTCCTCAACAATCCCCCATACAATGGTACCCAGCTACGGTGGGACCAATGCATGGCTGCCTAGAGGTGGAGCCACTCCAGTCCACTAGTTGACCAGGTGAGAGGGGCAGAGTATGGAGAGTAGTCAGTGAGTTAACAGCAGTAGGAGATTGAAGGTGGAAGCGAGCGACATCCTGACTCGGGTTGATGGTGACCTGGTACCCAGGAGAAGTGGTTGCCGGTATAGTACAGTGGCGTACTCCTGAAACTACGCACTGACGGGGTACAGGACCCTAGGACAGGAAAGAGCTTCAAGCCGACCTGTTAACACCTGCACAGCGAGGGGACCATCAAGGACTTTGCTGACCCTAAAGAATCCGAAGACTCAGTAGCAATGGGAGAACCGGGGACAGGACCAAAGACTCCAACCCCACAGGGTTCACGCTACCGTCAGGTGGACAGAAGTGGACAAACCACAAACCGGGGACCCCCAGTTGTTCTATACCACGGAGACCCACTTACCAGAGACAGATGCAGGGGAAGAAGGTACCAGAGAAACAGACTGGCACTGGAACGAAGGGAACCTGGAGGTGAAACCAGCCGGCCTCGGGCAACCAGTTAACATCTTCAGCAGTGAGTAAACCAGTTGCACTGAACACTTGTGTGGACTCCCTTCTTCCGATGGCCACTGCACCATACACCTGCTTGGGCAAAACCCTACTTGCGGAGGGTCTACCATACTAGCTGCTCATACCATCAGCCCCAGTAGTAACATTCTGCAGCGGCGGCTCCCTACACTTAGCCGCAACACCGCAAGTGGCGTCACATGTGAACATTATCTTATCCTCCCCTATAAATATCCCCATTACAAAAAGGGCCCAGGGCACGGAACCAGGTAACGGCCACCACCATGACTTCCCCAAAACCTATACTGCCCGGAACCGAGTACCCCATATCCCTGGGTGCTACACACACGCAGGTGAACCAGACCACATCACTGAACACAACTGGCCCGGGCACCCATGGGTCACCACCCACCACCACCACCAGTGGTCCTCATCCAGACGCACACAATGTCCACAAGCAGGTGAACCGGACCGCATCAGTGACCACAACTGGGCACCCATGGGGCACTAATGGCCCCCACCCAGACACACACAATGTCCACAAGCAGGTGAATTGGACCGAACCACAAAGGGCACCCATGGGGCACCAGTGGCCCCCGCCAGCCTGGATTGACCCCTTTACATTCAGATGTTTCAGAATGGTCGTCATTACAGATTTTTACACTTACGCCCCTGTTACACCAAAAATGCCCCCATCAATGGGTTAAACCCAATTCGTTGACCGCCAGCATCTATTACAGGGATTTTTTTTTATGTATTTAGGACCATGAGGCGTTAAAACGTTTACTGAACTATTGCCCTTCGGGACCCTGGGAAAGCTGGGTAATACCGCGTGTAAAAAGCATGGCTGGTATGGAACCATAGAATCCGGTTCTGGGTCTTGGTAGCCATTTTTCTTTGTCACCCCCTCCAGATACAGCCTGGAGAGTCCATATTTGAGATACCTATTTATTAAGGCAATTTCTCTTTAAGAGTAAGGGAAGGTCCACAGGTTAAGCCCGCCCCCTCAGACCCCTCCCCTTCGTGCTGCTTAAAGGAACATTCCCCATTATTCACGAGGTCAGTCTAATTTTATCAGAGGTTGATATTTTACGCACAAACAAGCTCAGCGTATAGAAAGCGTAAAAAAAAGCCGCAACTATGTGACGAGATGCAATTCCATTAACAAGCAGAATTCGGTGCGTCCTTTGTGTATGCGGCACTAATGGCATCCTGAAAATGTAAAATGAACGTGTCCTCTAAATATCAGGCACAATGCTATTCTAATCTATGAGCGCAAGGTGGAGTTCCCCTTTAAATTACCTGTAATCTTAAAGTGACAGTTTCCATTTTTCACTAAATATTCTTAATATCGGAATATTTATAGGAGAAAATGCCCCGAATTCATCCTGAGTGTCCGTCATTAAAAATCACCCGAAAAATGAAAACCCGACATGTGGACGTGCCGATGACGAGCGGAGGAACCAGACTTTTGGCAGCTGGCAAAGAGTTGACTAATTAGCATAATATAACGCAGGAGACGTGTTCCATACCAGATGGAGTGTAAAGATATTAAAGATGGCACGTCAGCAAATATGGTACAGGGGTACCGGCTGCCAGGACGAAATCAGCCGCAATACAGAAGATAGCACGCAAGGCGATATAACATAGGCATCCTCTAGTGGAGGGTGATATGGAACAAGATGATATAACCTGGGTATATTTATATGTGTACAGCTGGTATAACCTGGGCATCCTCTGTATATAATTATATATGTACAGCTGGTTGTGATGGTAGAATATGGGGGATTGTGTATAATTTTGTGTAGGTTCATATTTTAGGCGTGGTGCTCTGTCCTGTTTGCAGGGTAATAACCCCCTGCCGGTCTTTTGTCTCTAAGTCTGGGGGAGAGTGGCCTGGGATCCACCCAAACTCTTTGCTTACCTGGGGAATATTCAGTCAGGGTGGGAAAGACAAGAGAGAAGGAGTATGATTGATCCTCTGAGGGAGAAGCTGACACCCCAGAGAGACTGTGAGAAACCCCAATTTCACTGGAAAAAAACTTTTGGAAGATTATGACTGATCCCAGGGACATTTATCCCATTAATGGACTACTTTACCCTATGTGTGGTGGATTATTTTATGGATCTTCTGATTTGCATGGAATAAAGGATCTCTGGATTGTTCACCAATCTCCGGCTCTGTTGATTGTGTGATATGGGAGAAAGACCCTGTCACAACTGGTGGCAGCGGTGGGATCAATAAAGCGCAATCTAATGGATATCCACCCACAGAGTGAGTACAGAAACTGGACAGCATCCAGTCTACAGGAGAGAGCCAGAGATCTTGGCCGGAGCTACCAGGGACTGACTAAAGAGGCCTCAATTCATCTACTGGTGGGTGCGAGCCAGTCCACCTCCTCCCAGATGTCTGACGGGATCCCTACCCCAAAAAAGCCAGTGGTTGGTGTGGTTCGAAGAAGAGATGGCAGCTCTTGGCCCCGGTGTATCTCAGGAGTATAAGGAGCAGGCTGCTCGCCGAGCACAGAGGAGACAAGAAGCAATGGAGTCCGGCAGAGGGAGTGATGTGAGTTGGAGTGTAAACCCAGCGATCCGGGAGCCTGTGCGGATCACCCGGGTGGACTTCAAGCCATTTGATGAGGCTTCCGGAGATGTGAAAGAAAGTTCTCACCCCTTTACGTTGACTTGCCTAATGACTCAGACACTCGTGGTCGGCCACTAGGGGTTTATGGGTGCGAGCCACAGCCCTGAGTTCCTCTCACCATCAAAGTAAGCACTTACAGGAGGTCATACTGGATGGACAGAGCGTCATTGGATTTTGTGACTCCGGGGCATTTCTCACAATAGCTGATCCCCGGGTGGTTCGGCAAGAGGCGATACATCATGTTCCAGGGATTGTTATTGAATTGGCTGGAGGTCAAAGGAGGAATATCCCAAAGGCGACTAGATCTGGACTTTGGCTTTGGGTTCAAGCAATGTGTGGTTGGGGTGATGAGTGGCTGTCTGCAGATATTCTCCTAGGAAATGATGTGGGAGATCTACAATGTCAATTTGTGGGTACAGGAAACACAGTTTGAGTGAAGGAGGACACAAAGGGAAGCTTGTCCTTCCAACCCTACCGCTGTACAAGGGACTATCTACAGCTTCTCCATCCAATACAAGCGTGGAAGCCAACTCCAGAGCGCTGATGGACTGTCCCGGCAAGAAGAACCATAGACTATCCACAGCTGAGCAACATGGACTTAAGAGAGATGGCCAGAGGTCTGTGTAGACCTCATGGCGTACTCACTTATTAAGAAGGAGGGAGAGGTTGTGATGGTGGAATATGGGTGTTGTGTATAATTTTGTGTAGGTTCGTATTTTAGGCGTGGTGCTCTGTCCATTCTGTGTGTTCCTTGTGTGTATATTGTCCTGTTTGCAGGTTAATCACCCCCTGCCGGGCTTTTGTCCCTAAATCTGGGGGAGGGGGGCCTGGGATCCACCCAAACTCTCTGCTTACCTGAGAGATTATTCATTCTGGCCAAGAAAGACACAAGAGAAGGAGTAAGATTGATCCTGAGGAAGAAGCTGACACCCCAGATAGACTGTGAGAAACCCTGATTTCCCTGGAAAAGGACTGCTGGAGGATTATGAATAACCTTCTGGGACATTTATCCCATTACAGGACTACTTTGTGGTGGATTATTTTATGGATCTTCTGATTTGCATGGAATAAAGGATCTCTGGATTGTTCACCCATCTCCTGCTCTGTTGATTGTGTGATATCGGAGAAGGACCGCATGACACTGGTATAACCTGGGCATCTTCTCTATATAATTATATATGTACAACTGGTATAACTGGGACATCTCCTGTGTATACAGTACCTTGAAAAAGTATCTGTAGCGCCCCATGGGGCACACTGGTCACTGCCGTAATGGACTCCGGACAATCCCAGATCCGGTAAGGGGCCACCACCGGTGTTTTCAGAGAGAAGGAGTGAGAGTCCTATTTCCCCCCTCCACAGTTAGGTACCCTGGCTGAGCTCTCGCTCGAAGCCCCGAGCCCAGTAAAGTCCAAGTTTTCCAGAAATGTCTTGCCAGAACTATGGTCCTGACAGGTCTGTTTTGATGTGAGTGTGTTGCGCCTATTTCCAACCCAAGTAGAATCCGCCCTCCCAGGTAGCTGGCTTCAGTGACCGGGAAGTCCCATGATCATATGACCACCCCCCTGCCTACCCTGAGCCAACCCACCCTCTGAGAAGGTTCCTAAGCTGTATGTAGTGTGTGAATGTTGAACACCGGTGATTAACCCCCTTACCTGAGATGAATACCGCACCTTAATATAGGTGCAGTACCCTGTGGTGACCAGAGCCTCAGGGGCGCCACATTCCCCCACGGCAAATGGCAGCACTCCCGGGCTGCAACAAAACAAAGTTAACACGCAATTTTTATATATGCATGTAACATGTTAACAAGAAAACATCTTTCCCTTTTTTGGGAGACAGCAATAATTTCAAAACGTTTCAAACATGTTCAACAATACCGGTCACAGGTCATCAAAATAGCTCAAGTCAGAAAATATCAGCAATGAGAAAACATTCTGTACATTAAAAACATTAACAATTTTTCTTGCTTGGTTGCTGGTGTTTCCAGAGGGCCGGTCGTACCCCCCGTCTTGGCAAGATCACTGGACATCCTCTGGCTATATGTCCTGCTCGCTTGCAATGACAATAGACAGGAATGAGAAGACCAGTGGGGTCAGGAACAGAGTCCCCCTCTGGAATGGTGCTCAAGCGACCTCCTGGAACCCCTGGTTTAAAGGGTAGGATCATTACTATGTCACCTGCAGTCCTATCATGAGGTTCCGGGTGATGAATCTGCCAGCACTGCACCCCACCGGGACCCATTTTTTTTTAAGTCCTTTCCTTCCTCTTTCAACTGGTCATTCGAGGTGGTAGACTCCCCCCCAGCATTGGATCCTTGGTTTGCGCGCTTTTCGGGGAGCTACTCCCCATGGCTCTCCCTCTTCTTTTCCTGCGCGGAATTGTTAATGGCGACTGTTCTTTTTGCAAAGGAACGGTTCAACACCAAATTATCCGATTTAATACAGTTCTGTAGGCTCACAGTACCTGGTCTAATGGGCACGATATCCTGGTCGTGACGCCAAATGTAGCGCCCCATGGGGCAGGTGGTTAACCTACTCATCACTGGGACGTTTCGAGTCGGGTCAAGCATTGTCACGTGGTGGCCTTGCCCGGTTCCGTTGCCTCCAGGCATACAGTAAATGGTGGGGGAAGCGGGGTATTGGGAAAAGTTTGTCGTGATGCCACCTGTAGTGTGCGGCCAGGGAGTAGCTGTGGCTGCCGGGTTCCTCACTGGGGCAGGTGTTATGGTAGCCGGGATGGTGTCGCTCCCCACAGGTGGAGCGGGCCCCGGGTGGATGATGCAGAGGGGTGTAATGGCCGTTGGCGCCTAAGTGCTGGGTGGCAGCGCCGGTAAGGACGAACCAACACAGTCTCTGCGGGTTCAGGGTCAGTTGCCAGCCCAGTCACACTGGTCTCTGTCGTCGTGGGCTCCGGTCAATCCCAGATCCGGTAAGGGGGCCACCACCGGTGTTTTGAGAGAGAAGGAGTGAGAGTCCTATTTCTAGGGTATCCCCCTCTGTAGTTAGGTACCCGAGCTAAGCTCCCGCTCCAAACCCCGGGCCCAGTAAAGTCCAAGTTTTCTAGAGATGTCTTGCCAGAACTATGGTCCGTGACGGGTCTGCTCCTAATGTGAGTGTGTTGTGCCTATTTCTACCCCAAGTGGAACCCGCCCCCCAGGTGGCTGGCTTCAGTGACCAGGAAGTCCCATGACCGTTATGACCACCCCCCCTGCCTACCCTGAGCCATCCCACCCTATGTGAAGGCTCCTAAGCTGTATGTAAAGTGTGAATGTGGAGCACCGGTGATTTAACCCCCTCCTTACCTGAGATAGATACTGCACCTTAATTGAAGTGCAGTTCCCTGTGGCGACCAGGGCCTCAGGGGTGCCACATATCCATACCTTGTCAGTTTTTACACATTTTTCATGTTACGTCCCCAAACTGAAATGTCTTTTTTTGGGATGTTATGTGATAACAACACAAAGTAGCAAATATATGAGAAGTGTAAATTATATGACACTTGCTTTACTAATTATGTTTTCAACAACAATCTGACAATTGTTATGAGTATTTGTATTCAGCCCCTGTCTGATACCCTTAAAAGTTTATTCCCATCACTATGATCCTATCCCAATAGGTAGTAGCTGTAGTAATAATAATAATATTAGGAAATACCTCCAATTAGAAATGCAGTATAGTTCTCCTGATTAGCCATGTCTCTTACCTCATGTGCAGGGCATTGCAGCTTAGGTGTCCATGGTTACAACCATTAGAGACTATGTGAATGGTCATAACCATGGATAACTAAGCTGCAATGCCCTGCACATGAGGTAAGAGACATGGCTAATCAGGAGAACTATACTGCATTTCTAATTTGAGGTATTTGCTAATATTATTATTACATCTACTACATATTGGGATAAGATCTTGGAGATGGGAATAAACCATTAAATTTCTGAGTGACTAATCACCTCCAGAAGTCACCTGATTAATACATTGCGTCCCCCCGGGTGCAATTGCTTCTCAATATAACTACAGCTGATCTGTGAAGGCCTCAGAGATGTGTGTGAGAACATCTGGGATCAAACAGCTACATGAAAACCAAGGAACTCACCGGACAGGTCCGGGATAAAGAGGAGGGGAGGAAAGCAGGGTTAGGTTATAAAAAAAATAACCCAAGCTCTGAACATCTCAAGGAGAACTGATCAATCTATCATCCATAAATGGAAGGCTTTTGGCACAACTGCAAACCCACCAAGACATGGACGTCCACCTAAACTGACATCCCAAGCAAGGAGAGCACTAATGAATGAAGAGCCGAGAGGCCCAAGATCATCATAGACATCCACAGCTTAGGGGGGAGAATCCGTCCTCAGCACGGCTATTAGTCATATTCAAAGTTTATGGAGGAGTGGCAAGAAGGAAGACATTTTTGAAAACAAAACATGTCACATCTACAATTTACAGTAAACCATGTAGGGGACACAGTGAGTGGTGGAGGCAGGGGCTCTGGTCAGATGAGACCAAAGGAGATCGTTTTGGGCTAAATGCAAAATGCTATGTGTGGTGGAAAACTAACACTCTGAGCACACTCTCCCCACCGTCACACATGGTGGAGGCAGCAACCTGCTGTAGGGAGGCTTTTCTTCAGCAGGGTAAGGGAAACTGGTCAGAGGTGATGGGAAGATGGATGGAGCTAAATACAGGGCAATCCTGTAGGAAAACTAACAGTACATATAACCCTGAAAACACCATCCCCACCATCACAAATGGTGGAGGCTGCATCAAGCTGTGGGGAGGCTTTTCTTCAGCAGGAGCAAGGAAGCTGGTCAGAGGTGATGGGAAGATGGATGGAGTTAAATACAGGACAATCCTGGAGGAAAACTAACAGTACACATCACCCTGAAAACACCCTACTTGCAGTCACACATGGTGGAGGCAGTATCCTGCTGTGGGGAGGTTTTTCTTCAGCAGGGGCAGGGAAACTGGTCAGAGGTGATGGGAAGATGGATGGAGCTAAATACAGGGCAATCCTGGAGGAAAACCTGTTGGAGGCTGCAGAAGACTTGAGATTCGGGCGTAGGCTCCACCTTCCAGCAAGACAATGGCACTAAACATCCTGCTGAGCTACAATGGAGTGTTTTATATATATATATATATATATATATATATATATATATATATATATATATATATATATACACACACACACACAGTATATCTATTTATCTATCTATCTATATATATATATAGTGGGTACGGGAAGTATTCGTACCCCTTTACATTTTTCCCTCTTGCAGCCATTTGGTAACTTCAAAAAAGTTATTTTTTTCTCATTAATGTGCACTCTGCGCCCCATCCCCCATCTTGTCAGAAAAAAAAATGAAATGTAGAAACTTTTGCAAATTTATTAAACAAGAAAAACTGAAATATCACATGGTCATAAGTATTCAGCCCCTTTGCCCAGACACTCATACAGTCATATGAAAAAGTTTGGGCACCCCTATTACTGTTAACCTTTTTTCTTTATAACAATTTGGGTTTTTGCTATTTCAGTTTCATATATCTAATAACTGATGGACTGAGTGATATTTCTGGATTGAAATGAGGTTTATTGTACTAACAGAAAATGTGCAATGTTAACAAAATTTGACCGATGCAAAAGTATGGGCACCCTTATCAATTTCTTGATTTGAACACTCCTAACTACTTTTTACTGACTTACTGAAGCACTAAATTGGTTTTGTAACCTCATTGAGGGTTGAGCTTCATAGGCAGTTGTATCCAATCATGAGAAAAGGTATTTAAGGTGGCCACTTGCAAGTTGTTCTCCTATTTGAATCTCCTATGAAGAGTGGCATCATGGGCTCCTCAAAACAACTCTAAATGATCTGAAAACAAAGATTATTCAGCATAGTTGTTCAGGGGAAGGATACAAAAAGTTGTCTCAGAGATTTAAACTGTCAGTTTCCACTGTGAGGAACATAGTAAGGAAATGGAAGAACACAGGTACAGTTCTTGTTACGCCCAGAAGTGGCAGGCCAAGAAAAATATCAGAAAGGCAGAGAAGAGGAATGGTGAGAACAGTCAAGGACAATCCACAGACCACCTCCAAAGACCTGCAGCATCATCTTGCTGCAGATGGTGTCAATGTGCATCGGTCAACAATACAGCGCACGTTGCACAAGGAGAAGCTGTATGGAGAGTGATGCGAAAGAAGCCGTTTCTGCAAGCACGCCACAAACAGAGTCGCCTGAGGTATGCAAAAGCACATTTGGACAAGCCAGTTACATTTTGGAAGAAGGTCCTGTGGACTGATGAAACAAAGATTGAGTTGTTTGGTCACACAAAAAGGCGTTATGCATGGAGGCAAAAAACCACGGCATTCCAAGAAAAGCACTTGCTACCCACAGTAAAATTTGGTGGAGGTTCCATCATGCTTTGGGGCTGTGTGACCAATGCCGGCACCGGGAATCTTGTTAAAGTTGAGGGTTGCATGGATTCAACTCAGTATCAGCAGATTCTTGACAATAATGTGCAAGAATCAGTGATGAAGTTGAAGTTACGCAGGGGATGGATATTTCAGCAAGACAATGACCCAAAACACCGCTCCAAATCTACTCAGGCATTCATGCAGAGGAACAATTACAATGTTCTGGAATGGCCATCCCAGTCCCCAGACCTGAATATCATTGAAAATCTGTGGGATGATGTGAAGCGGCTGTCCATGCTCGGCGACCATCAAACTTAACTGAACTGGAATTGTTTTGTAAACAGGAATGGTCAAATCTACCTTCATCCAGGATCCAGGAACTCATTAACAGCTACAGGAAGCGACTAGAGGCTGTGATTATTGCAAAAGGAGGATCTACAAAATATTAATGTCACTTTTATGTTGAGGTGCCAATACTTTTGCACCGGTCAAATTTTGATTAAATGCGGATTGCACATTTTCTGTTAGTACAATAAACCTCATTTCAATCCAGAAATATTACTCAGTCCATCAGTTATTAGATATATGAAACTGACATAGCAAAAACCCAAATTGTTATAAAGAAAAAAGGTTAACATTAATAGAGGCGCCCAAACTTTTTCTTATGACTGTATGTAAGTCTCATGCTGTCCATTTCCTTGTGATCCTCCTTGAGATGGTTCTAATCCTTCATTGGAGTCCAGCTGTGTGTAATTAAACTGATAGGACGTGATTTGGAAAGGCGCACACCTGTCTATATAAGACCTCACAGCTCACACTGCATGTCACACCAAGTGAGAATCATGAGGTCAAAGGAACTGCCCAAGGAGCCCAGAGACAGAATTGTGGCAAGGCACAGATCTGGCCAAGGTTACAAAATAATTTCTGCAGTACTCAAGGTTCCTAAGAGCACAGTGGCATACATAATAATTACAAGAAAGAGGTTTGGGACCACCAGAACTCTTCCTAGACCTGGCCCTCCAGCCAAACTGAGCAATCGTGGGAGAAGATCCTTGGTGAGAGAGGTAAAGAAGAACTCCAAGATCACTGTGGCTGAGCTCCAGAGATGCAATAGAGAGATGGGAGAAAGGTCCACAAAGTCACCTATCACTGCAGCCTCCACCAGCCAGGCCTTTATGGCAGAGTGGCCCAATGGAAGCCTCTCCTCAGTGCAAGACATATGAAAGCCACATAGAGTTTGCAAAAATACACATGAAGGACTCCCAGATTATGAGAAATAAGATCTTCTGGTCTGATGAGATGAAGATAGAACTATTTGGTGATAATTCTAAGCGATTTGTGTGGAGAAAACCAGGCACTGCTCATCACCTGCCCAATACAATTCCCACAGTGAAGCATGGTGGTGGCAGCATCATGCTATGGGGGCAGGGACAGGATGACTGGTGGTAATTGAAGGAAAGATGAATGCGGCCAAGTACAGAGATATCCTGGAAGAAAACCTCCTCCAGATGCTCTGGACCTCAGACTTGGCTGAAGGTTCACCTTCCAACAAGACAATGACCCTAAGCACACAGCTAAGATAACAAAGGAGTGGCTTCAGAACAACTCCGTGACCATTCTTGACCGGCCCAGCCAGAGCCCTGACCTAAACCCAATTGAGCATCTCTGGAGAGACCTGAAAATGGCTGTCCACCAACGTCCACCATCCAACCTGATGGAACTGGAGAGGATCTGCAAGGATGAATGGCCGAGGATTCCCAAATTCAAAACCCCAAGAAGACTGATGGCTGTACTAGCTCAAAAGGGAGGGTGCCTCTACTCAATACTGAGCAAAGGGGTTGAAAACTTATGACCATGTGATATACTGAACAAAGGGGCTGAATACTTATGACCATGTGATATTTCAGCTTTTCCTGTTTAAAAAAAATGTAAAAAATTTCTACATTTCTGTTTTTTTTTCTGTCAAGATGGGGTCTGAAAACATTCTGTATCCACTGTGTGTGTATATATATATATATATATATATATATATATATATATATATATATATACAGCTGGAATAAGTTAAGCATCCTGAATATATTGATACTTGTGAAAAAAATAAAATGTGTCCCCATCCCCCACCCCGTTTGTTTCTACCTTTCTTCTTTCTTAGAATTTGCCAAACAGAATTTTGCTCGACATTAACATTTATAGTAATAAATCAGGAAAACAATAATAATCTAAAAACAAAAATGAGCATTGATGATGAGCGTCGATCGGCTGAAGGTCGTCAATACACAACATTTCTGAAAAGGAATATTTCATTTTGTAGATAAAGTGCAGAAAAACAAAAACATTCATCGCTTTGGCAAATCTGAGACTAAAGAATCCGCGAGCACCTCCTCCACACAAACGGTTAAAGTTTTGCTAGCGAAGACAAAAGAACAAAAGTTTCACCAAATGAAGTGTGAAATATCCATTGTTACTGAACAGAATTGGGAGTCAGAACAAGTCAATCAGTGCAAAAAGAAGCACAGCAAAGTCACACCGCTATAATACTGCTCCAAGTACAATAATATGCTCATAAAAGACACGTAATACTGCGCCTATGTACAAGAATATAACTACTATAATACTGCCCCCTATGTACAAGACTATAACTACTATAATACTGTCCCTATGTACATGACTATAACTACTATAATACTGCTCCTATGTACAAGAATATAACTACTATAATACTGCTCCTATGTACAAGACTATAACTACTATAATACTGCTTCCTATTTACAAGAATATAACTAATATAATACTGCTCCTATGTACAAGAATATAACTACTATACTGCCCCTATGTATAAGAATATAACTACTATAATACTGCCCCCTATGTACAAGAATATAACTACTATAATCCTGCCCCCTATGTACAAGAATATAACTACTATAATACTGCTCCCTATGTACAAGAATATATCTACTATAATACTGCCCCCTATGTACAAGAATATAACTACTATAATACTGCTCCTATGTACAAGAATATATCTACTATAATACTGCCCCCTATGTACAAGAATATAACTACTATAATACTGCCCCCTATGTACAAGAATATAACTACTATAATACTGCTCCTATGTACAAGAATATAACTACTATAATACTGCCCCCTATGTACAAGAATATAACTACTATAATACTGCCCCCTATGTACAAGAATATAACTACTATAATACTGCCCCCTATGTACAAGAATATAACTACTATAATACTGCCCCCTATGTACAAGACTATAACTACTATAATACTGTCCCTATGTACATGACTATAACTACTATAATACTGCTCCTATGTACAAGAATATAACTACTATAATACTGCTCCTATGTACAAGACTATAACTACTATAATACTGCTTCCTATTTACAAGAATATAACTAATATAATACTGCTCCTATGTACAAGAATATAACTACTATACTGCCCCTATGTATAAGAATATAACTACTATAATACTGCCCCCTATGTACAAGAATATAACTACTATAATCCTGCCCCCTATGTACAAGAATATAACTACTATAATACTGCTCCCTATGTACAAGAATATATCTACTATAATACTGCCCCCTATGTACAAGAATATAACTACTATAATACTGCTCCTATGTACAAGAATATATCTACTATAATACTGCCCCCTATGTACAAGAATATAACTACTATAATACTGCCCCCTATGTACAAGAATATAACTACTATAATACTGCTCCTATGTACAAGAATATAACTACTATAATACTGCCCCCTATGTACAAGAATATAACTACTATAATACTGCCCCCTATGTACAAGAATATAACAACTATAATACTGCTCCTATGTACAAGAATATAACTACTATAATACTGCTCCCTATGTATAAGAATATAACTACTATAATACTGCCCCCTATGTACAAGAATATAACTACTATAATACTGCCCCATATGTACAAGAATATAACTACTATAATACTGCTCCTATGTACAAGAATTTAACTACTATAATACTGCTCCCTATGTACAAGAATATAACTACTATAATACTGCCTCCTATGTACAAGAATATAACTACTATAATACTGCCCCCTATGTACAAGAATATAACTACTATAATACTGCCCCTATGTACAAGAATATAAGTACTATAATATGGCCCTATGTACAAGAATATAACTACTATAATACTGCCCCCTATGTACAAGAATATAACTACTATAATACTGCCCCTATGTACAAGAATATAACTACTATAATACTGCTCCTATGTACAAGAATTTAACTACTATAATACTGCTCCTATGTACAAGAATATAACTACTATAATACTGCCCCTATGTACAAGAATATAACTACTATAATACTGCCCCCTATGTACAGGAATATAACTAATACATCCTCTGTGTCAAACTATCGCCCCATATCCCTTCTCCCCTACGCCTCAAAACTACTGGAACAGCATGTCCATCTTGAATTGTCCTCATACCTCTCCTCCTGCTCCCTCTTTGACCGGCTACAATCTGGCTTCCGACCACATCATTCTACCGAAACTGCCCTAACCAAAGTCACCAATGATCTACTAACCGCCAAAGCCAAGCGACACTACTCTGTCCTCCTCCTCCTGGACCTGTCTTCTGCCTTCGACACAGTAGACCATTCCCTCCTACTACAGATTCTCTCATCTCTGGGCATCACAGACTTGGCCCTATCTTGGATCTCCTCATACCTAATGACTGGCCTTGTCCCCCAAGGCTCAGTTCTTGGACCCCTACTGTTCTCCATCTACACCTTCGGCCTGGGACAGCTCATAGAGTCCCACGGCTTCCAGTATCATCTCTATGCCGATGACACACAGATCTACCTCTCTGGACCTGACATTACCTCTCTACTAACCAGAATCCCACAATGTCTGTCTGCTATTTCATCCTTCTTCTCTGCGCGATTCCTAAAACTTAACATGGACAAAACAGAGTTCATTGTCTTTCCTCCTCCTCACTCATCTCCTCCAACAAGCCTTTCCATCAAACTTGATGGTTGCTCACTCACCCCCGTCTCACAAGCTCGTTGCCTTGGAGTGACCCTCGACTCTGCTCTATCCTTCAAGCCACACATCTACGTCCTCTTCACCTCATGCTGATTACAACCCAAAAATATCTCCCGGATCCGTGCTTTCCTTAACCAAGAATCAGCAAAAACATTAGTGCATGCCCTCATCATCTCCCGCCTCGACTACTGCAACCTCCTGCTCTCTGGCCTCCCTTCCAACACTCTTGCACCCCTCCAATCTATCCTAAACTCTGCGGCCCGCTTAATCCACCTCTCCCCCCGCTATTCCCCAGCCTCACCACTCTGCCAATCCCTTCACTGGCTTCCCATCGCCCAACGACTCCAGTTCAAGACATTAACCATGACATACAAAGCCATGCACAACCTGTCTCCTCCCTACATCTGTGACCTAGTCTCCCGGTACCTACCTGCACGCAACCTCAGATCCTCACAAGATCTCCTTCTCTACTCCTCTCTTATCCCCTCTTCCCACAATCGTGTACAAGATTTCTCCCGTGCATCCCCCATACTCTGGAACGCTCTACCTCAGCACATCAGACTCTCCCCTACCGTGGAAAGCTTCAAGAGGAACCTCCAGACCCACCTCTTCCAACAAGCCTACAACCTACAATAACTCTCAGTCCAGTAGACCACTGCACAACCAGCTCTGTCCTCACCTATTGTACCCTCACCCATTCCCTGTAGACTGCGAGCCCTCGCGGGCAGGGTCCTCTCTCCTCCTATACCAGTCTGTCTTGTACTGTTAATGATTGTTGTACGTATACCCTCTCTCACTTGTAAAGCGCCATGGAATAAATGGTGCTATAATAATAAATAATAATAATAATTATAATAATAATAATACTGCTCCTATGTACAAGAATATAACTACTATAATACTGCTCCTATATACAAGAATATAACTACTATAATACTGCTCCATATGTACAAGAATATAACTACTATAATACTGCCCCTATGTACAAGAATATAACTACTATAATACTGCCCCTATGTACAAGAATATAACTACTATAATACTGCCCCCTATGTACAAGAATATAACTACTATAATACTGCTCCTATGTACAAGAATATAACTACTATAATACTGCTCCCTATGTACAAGAATATAATTACTATAATACTGCCCCCTATGTACAAGAATATAACTACTACAAAACTGCCCCTATGTACAAATATATAACTACTATAATACTGCCCCTATGTACAAGAATATAACTACTATAATACTGCCCCCTATATACAAGAATATAACTACTATAATACTGCCCCTATGTACAAGAATATAACTACTATAATACTGCCCCCTATGTACAAGAATATAACTACTATAATACTGCTCCTATGTACAAGAATGTAACTACTATAATACTGCCCCTATGTACAGGAATATAACTACTATAATACTGCTCCTGTATACAAGAATATAACTACTATAATACTGCTCCCTATGTACAGGAATATAACTACTATAATACTGCTCCTGTATACAAGAATATAACTACTATAATACTGCTCCTATGTACAAGAATATAACTACTATAATACTGCTCCTATGTACACGAATATAACTACCATAATACTGCTACTATATGCAAGAATATAACTACTATAATACTGCTCCTATGTACAAGAATATAACTACTATAATACTTCCCCTATGTACAAGAATATAACTACTATAATACTGCCCCTATATACAAGAATATACCGTAACTACTATAATACTGCCCCCTATGTACAAGAATATAACTACTATATTACTGCCCCTATGTACAAGAATATAACTACTATAATATTGCTCCTATGTACAAGAATATAACTACTATAATACTGCTCCTATGTACAGGAATATATATACTATAATACTGCCCCTATGTACAAGAATATAACTACTATAATACTGCCCCTATGTACAAGAATATAACTACTATAATACTGCCCCCTATGTACAAGAATATAACCACTATAATACTGCCCCTAGGTACAAGAATATAACTACTATAATACTGCTCCTATGTACAAGAATATAACTACTATAATACTGCTCCTATGTACAGGAATATATATACTATAATACCGCCCTTATATACAATAATATAACTACTATAATACTGCCTCCTATGTACAAGAATATAACTACTATAATACTGCCCCTATGTACAAGAATATAACTACTATAATACTGCTCCTATGTACAGGAATATATATACTATAATACTGCCCTGTAACCTGTTCTGTTTACACTGACATTATGTTGTTACATCCAGAGCTGAATTCATAGTTCAGCTGCAGCAGTGGTCTTTGTGTTACATGTAGCAGTAGGACAACTTCCACCATTGTGAAGATCTTTGGGTTCCACCACCCTAAAAACCTAAACACATTGGGGTACATGCGTTATGTGCCAGATGTGATGGACCCCTTGGTTTCGCACGTTATAGTAAGCACATCATGGCGGTATTCACACTGTCTGTCCCCTCATCTGCCTGCTGTGAGGACTGAGCATATGGAAACCGCGTTTATAGAAATCTCACCACCAAGCGGGGAGCAGCGAGAACAAAGGAAATTAATTGGTTCCATGCATCGCCGCACTCATTTAATTATGGGGGATCTACAGATCTGTTCATCCTCGGATTCCTTGTGAATGAATAAAAGGAGAGATGTGTAGTGAAGACTGACACACACCCAGTGTAATGGGAGGCAGAGCGCTGCGAATAATCCAGCCAAGTATCACATTCAGGGTCTGTGCTAATCGGAGGGACTTTTGGCTCTCACCCACCTTAGTTATAAGAAAGAGGAAGTGTTAATGTTCCCCGCCCCTCAGACTCATCAGAATCAGGAAGTGTTAATGTTTCCCCGCCCCTCAGACTCATCAGAATCAGGAAGTGTTAATGTTTCCCGCCCCTCAGACTCATCAGAATCAGGAAGTATTGTTTCCCCGCCCCTCAGACTCCTCAGAATCGGGAAGTGTTAATGTTTCCCCGCCCCTCAGACTCATCAGAATCAGGAAGTGTTAATGTTTCCCGCCCCTCAGACTCATCAGAACCAGGAAGTGTTAATGTTTCCCCGCCCCTCAGACTCATCAGAATCAGGAAGTATTAATGTTTCCCGCCGCTCAGACTCATCAGAATCAGGAAGTATTGTTTCCCCGCCCCTCAGACTCATCAGAATCGGGAAGTGTTAATGTTTCCCCGCCCTTTAGACTCATCAGAATCGGGAAGTGTTAATGTTTCCCCGCCCCTCAGACTCATCAGAATCAGGAAGTATTAATGTTTCCCGCCCCTCAGACTCATCAGAATCAGGAAGTATTAATGTTTCCCCGCCCCTCAGACTCATCAGAATCAGGAAGTGTTAATGTTTCCCCGCCCTTCAGACTCATCAGAATCAGGAAGTGTTAATGTTTCCCCGCCCTTCAGACTCATCAGAATCGGGAAGTGTTAATGTTTCCCCGCCCCTCAGACTCATCAGAATCAGGAAGTATTAATGTTTCCCCGCCCCTCAGACTCATCAGAATCAGGAAGTGTTAATGTTTCCCCGCCCTTCAGACTCATCAGAATCAGGAAGTGTTAATGTTTCCCCGCCCTTCAGACTCATCAGAATCGGGAAGTGTTAATGTTTCCCCGCCCCTCAGACTCATCAGAATAAGGAAGTATTAATGTTTCCCGCCCCTCAGACTCATCAGAATCAGGAAGTGTTAATGTTTCACCGCCCCTCAGACTCATCAGAATCAGGAAGTGTTAATGTTTCCCCGCCCCTCAGACTCATCAGTATCAGGAAGTGTCAGTTTCCCCGCCCCTCAGACTCATCAGAATCAGGAAGTATTAATGTTTCCCCGCCCCTCAGACTCATCAGAATCGGGAAGTGTTAATGTTTCCCCGCCCCTCAGACTCATCAGAATAAGGAAGTATTAATGTTTCCCGCCCCTCAGACTCATCAGAATCAGGAAGTGTTAATGTTTCCCCGCCCCTCAGACTCATCAGAATCAGGAAGTGTTAATGTTTCCCCGCCCCTCAGACTCATCAGTATTAGGAAGTGTCAGTTTCCCCGCCCCTCAGACTCATCAGAATCAGGAAGTATTAATGTTTCCCCGCCCCTCAGACTCCTCAGAATCAGGAAGTGTTAATGTTTCCCTGGCCCTAAGACTCATCAGAATCAGAAAGTGTCAATGTTTCCCCGCCCCTCAGACTCATCAGAATCAGGAAGTGTCAATGTTACCCCACCCCTCAGACTCATCAGTATCAGTAAGTGTCAGTTTCCCCGCCCCTCAGACTCATCAGAATCAGGGAGTGTTAATGTTTCCCCGCCGCTCAGACTCATCAGATTTAGGAAGTATTAATGTTTCCCCACCCCTCAGACTCATCAGAATCAGGAAGTGTTAATGTTTCCCCGCCCCTCAGACTCATCAGAATTGGGAAGTGTTAATGTTTCCCGCCCCTCAGACTCATCAGAATCAGGAAGTATTAGTGTTTCCCCGTCCCTCAGACTCATCAGAATCAGGAAGTGTTAATGTTTCCCCGCCCCTCAGACTCATCAGAATCAGGAAGTGTTAATGTTTCCCGCCGCTCAGACTCATCAGAATCGGGAAGTGTTAATGTTTCCCCGCCCTTCAGACTCATCAGAATCGGGAAGTGTTAATGTTTCCCCGCCCCTCAGACTCATCAGAATCAGGAAGTGTTAATGTTTTCCCGCCCCTCAGACTCATCAGAATCGGGAAGTGTTAATGATTCCCCGCCCCTCAGACTCATCAGAATCGGGAAGTGTTAATGTTTCCCGCCCCTCAGACTCATCAGAATCAGGAAGTATTAATGTTTCCCGCCCCTCAGACTCATCAGAATCAGGAAGTATTAATGTTTCCCCGCCCCTCAGACTCATCAGAATCAGGAAGTGTTAATGTTTCCCCGCCCTTCAGACTCATCAGAATCAGGAAGTGTTAATGTTTCCCCGCCCCTCAGACTCATCAGAATAAGGAAGTGTTAATGTTTCCCCGCCCTTCAGACTCATCAGAATCGGGAAGTGTTAATGTTTCCCCGCCCCTCAGACTCATCAGAATAAGGAAGTATTAATGTTTCCCGCCCCTCAGACTCATCAGAATCAGGAAGTGTTAATGTTTCCCCGCCCCTCAGACTCATCAGAATCAGGAAGTGTTAATGTTTCCCGCCCCTCAGACTCATCAGTATCAGGAAGTGTCAGTTTCCCCGCCCCTCAGACTCATCAGAATCAGGAAGTATTAATGTTTCCCCGCCCCTCAGACTCCTCAGAATCAGGAAGTGTTAATGTTTCCCCGCCCCTCAGACTCATAAGAATCAGAAAGTGTCAATGTTTCCCCGCCCCTCAGACTCATCAGAATCAGGAAGTGTCAATGTTTCCCCACCCCTCAGACTCATCAGTATCAGGAAGTGTCAGTTTCCCCGCCCCTCAGACTCATCAGAATCAGGAAGTGTTAATGTTTCCCCGCCGCTCAGACTCATCAGATTTAGGAAGTATTAATGTTTCCCCACCCCTCAGACTCATCAGAATCAGGAAGTGCTAATGTTTCCCCGCCCCTCAGACTCATCAGAATCAGGAAGTTTTAATGTTTCCCCGCCCCTCAGACTCATCAGAATCAGGAAGTGTTAATGTTTCCCCGCCCCTCAGACTCATCAGAATCAGGAAGTGTTAATGTTTCCCCGCCCCTCAGACTCATCAGAATCAGGAAGTGTTAATGTTTCCCCGCCCCTCAGACTCATCAGAATCAGGAAGTGTTAATGTTTCCCCGCCCCTCAGACTCATCAGAATCAGGAAGTGTTAATGTTTCCCCGCCCCTCAGACTCATCAGAATCAGGAAGTGTTAATGTTTCCCGCCCCTCAGACTCATCAGAATCAGGAAGTATTGTTTCCCCGCCCCTCAGACTCCTCAGAATCGGGAAGTGTTAATGTTTCCCCGCCCCTCAGACTCATCAGAACCAGGAAGTGTTAATGTTTCCCGCCCCTCAGACTCATCAGAACCAGGAAGTGTTAATGTTTCCCCGCCCCTCAGACTCATCAGAATCAGGAAGTATTAATGTTTCCCGCCGCTCAGACTCATCAGAATCAGGAAGTATTGTTTCCCCGCCCCTCAGACTCATCAGAATCGGGAAGTGTTAATGTTTCCCCGCCCTTTAGACTCATCAGAATCGGGAAGTGTTAATGTTTCCCCGCCCCTCAGACTCATCAGAATCAGGAAGTATTAATGTTTCCCGCCCCTCAGACTCATCAGAATCAGGAAGTATTAATGTTTCCCCGCCCCTCAGACTCATCAGAATCAGGAAGTGTTAATGTTTCCCCGCCCTTCAGACTCATCAGAATCAGGAAGTGTTAATGTTTCCCCGCCCTTCAGACTCATCAGAATCTGGAAGTGTTAATGTTTCCCCGCCCCTCAGACTCATCAGAATCAGGAAGTATTAATGTTTCCCCGCCCCTCAGACTCATCAGAATCAGGAAGTGTTAATGTTTCCCCGCCCTTCAGACTCATCAGAATCAGGAAGTGTTAATGTTTCCCCGCCCTTCAGACTCATCAGAATCGGGAAGTGTTAATGTTTCCCCGCCCCTCAGACTCATCAGAATAAGGAAGTATTAATGTTTCCCGCCCCTCAGACTCATCAGAATCAGGAAGTGTTAATGTTTCACCGCCCCTCAGACTCATCAGAATCAGGAAGTGTTAATGTTTCCCCGCCCCTCAGACTCATCAGTATCAGGAAGTGTCAGTTTCCCCGCCCCTCAGACTCATCAGAATCAGGAAGTATTAATGTTTCCCCGCCCCTCAGACTCATCAGAATCGGGAAGTGTTAATGTTTCCCCGCCCCTCAGACTCATCAGAATAAGGAAGTATTAATGTTTCCCGCCCCTCAGACTCATCAGAATCAGGAAGTGTTAATGTTTCCCCGCCCCTCAGACTCATCAGAATCAGGAAGTGTTAATGTTTCCCCGCCCCTCAGACTCATCAGTATTAGGAAGTGTCAGTTTCCCCGCCCCTCAGACTCATCAGAATCAGGAAGTATTAATGTTTCCCCGCCCCTCAGACTCCTCAGAATCAGGAAGTGTTAATGTTTCCCTGGCCCTAAGACTCATCAGAATCAGAAAGTGTCAATGTTTCCCCGCCCCTCAGACTCATCAGAATCAGGAAGTGTCAATGTTACCCCACCCCTCAGACTCATCAGTATCAGTAAGTGTCAGTTTCCCCGCCCCTCAGACTCATCAGAATCAGGGAGTGTTAATGTTTCCCCGCCGCTCAGACTCATCAGATTTAGGAAGTATTAATGTTTCCCCACCCCTCAGACTCATCAGAATCAGGAAGTGTTAATGTTTCCCCGCCCCTCAGACTCATCAGAATTGGGAAGTGTTAATGTTTCCCGCCCCTCAGACTCATCAGAATCAGGAAGTATTGGTGTTTCCCCGTCCCTCAGACTCATCAGAATCAGGAAGTGTTAATGTTTCCCGCCGCTCAGACTCATCAGAATCGGGAAGTGTTAATGTTTCCCCGCCCTTCAGACTCATCAGAATCGGGAAGTGTTAATGTTTCCCCGCCCCTCAGACTCATCAGAATCAGGAAGTGTTAATGTTTTCCCGCCCCTCAGACTCATCAGAATCGGGAAGTGTTAATGATTCCCCGCCCCTCAGACTCATCAGAATCGGGAAGTGTTAATGTTTCCCGCCCCTCAGACTCATCAGAATCAGGAAGTATTAATGTTTCCCGCCCCTCAGACTCATCAGAATCAGGAAGTATTAATGTTTCCCCGCCCCTCAGACTCATCAGAATCAGGAAGTGTTAATGTTTCCCCGCCCTTCAGACTCATCAGAATCAGGAAGTGTTAATGTTTCCCCGCCCCTCAGACTCATCAGAATAAGGAAGTGTTAATGTTTCCCCGCCCTTCAGACTCATAAGAATCGGGAAGTGTTAATGTTTCCCCGCCCCTCAGACTCATCAGAATAAGGAAGTATTAATGTTTCCCGCCCCTCAGACTCATCAGAATCAGGAAGTGTTAATGTTTCCCCGCCCCTCAGACTCATCAGAATCAGGAAGTGTTAATGTTTCCCGCCCCTCAGACTCATCAGAATCAGGAAGTGTTAATGTTTCCCCGCCGCTCAGACTCATCAGATTTAGGAAGTATTAATGTTTCCCCACCCCTCAGACTCATCAGAATCAGGAAGTGTTAATGTTTCCCCGCCCCTCAGACTCATCAGAATCAGGAAGTGTTAATGTTTCCCCGCCCCTCAGACTTATCAGAATCAGGAAGTATTAATGTTTCCCGCCCCTCAGACTCATCAGAATCAGGAAGTATTAATGTTTCCCCGCCCCTAAGACTCATCAGAATCAGGAAGTGTTAATGTTTCCCCGCCCCTCAGACTCATCAGAATCGGGAAGTGTTAATGTTTCCCCGCCCCTCAGACTCATCAGAATCAGGAAGTGTTAATGTTTCCCCGCCCTTCAGACTCATCAGAATCGGGAAGTGTTAATGTTTCCATGCCCTTCAGACTCATCAGAATCAGGAAGTGTTAATGTTTCCCCGCCCCTCAGACTCATCAGAATCAGGAAGTATTAATGTTTCCCCGCCCCTCAGACTCATCAGTATCAGGAAGTGTCAGTTTCCCCGCCCCTCAGACTCATCAGAATCAGGAAGTATTAATGTTTCCCCGCCCCTCAGACTCTTCAGAATCAGGAAGTGTTAATGATTCCCCGCCCCTCAGACTCATCAGTATCAGGAAGTGTCAGTTTCCCCGCCCCTCAGACTCATCAGAATCAGGAAGTATTAATGTTTCCCCGGCCCTCAGACTCATCAGAATCAGAAAGTGTCAATGTTTCCCCGCCCCTCAGACTCATCAGAATCAGGAAGTGTCAATGTTTCCCCACCCCTCAGACTCATCAGTATCAGTAAGTGTCAGTTTCCCCGTCCCTCAGACTCATCAGAATCAGGAAGTGTTAATGTTTCCCCGCCCCTCAGACTCATCAGAATCAGCAAGTGTTAATGTTTCCCCACCCCTCAGACTCATCAGAATCAGGAAGTGTTAATGTTTCCCCGCCGCTCAGACTCATCAGATTTAGGAAGTATTAATGTTTCCCCACCCCTCAGACTCATCAGAATCAGGAAGTGTTAATGTTTCCCCGCCCCTCAGACTCATCAGAATAGGGAAGTGTTAATGTTTCCCGCCCCTCAGACTCATCAGAATCAGGAAGTGTTAATGTTTCCCCGCCCCTCAGACTCATCAGAATCAGGAAGTGTTAATGTTTCCCCGCCGCTCAGACTCATCAGAATCGGGAAGTGTTAATGTTTCCCCGCCCCTCAGACTCATCAGAATCAGGAAGTGTTAATGTTTCCCCGCACCTCAGACTCATCAGAATCGGGAAGTGTTAATGTTTCCCGCCCCTCAGACTCATCAGAATCAGGAAGTATTAATGTTTCCCGCCCCTCAGACTCATCAGAATCAGGAAGTATTAATGTTTCCCCGCCCCTCAGACTCATCAGAATCAGGAAGTGTTAATGTTTCCCCGCCCTTCAGACTCATCAGAATTGGGAAGTGTTAATGTTTCCCCGCCCCTCAGACTCATCAAAATAAGGAAGTATTAATGTTTCCTGCCCCTCAGACTCATCAGAATCAGGAAGTGTTAATGTTTCCCCGCCCCTCAGACTCATCAGAATCAGGAAGTGTTAATGTTTATCCGCCCCTCAGACTCATCAGTATCAGAAAGTGTCAGTTTCCCCACCCCTCAGACTCATCAGAATCAGGAAGTATTAATGTTTCCCCGCCCCTCAAACTCCTCAGAATCAGGAAGTGTTAATGTTTCCCCGCCCCTCAGACTCATCAGAATCAGGAAGTGTTAATGTTTCCCCGCCCCTCAGACTCATCAGAATCAGAAAGTGTCAATGTTTCCCCACCCCTCAGACTCATCAGTATCAGGAAGTGTCAGTTTCCCCGCCCCTCAGACTCATCAGAATCAGGAAGTGGTAATGTTTCCCCGCCACTCAGACTCATCAGAATCAGGAAGTATTAATGTTTCCCCGCCCCTCAGACTCATCAGTATCAGAAAGTGTCAGTTTCCCCACCCCTCAGACTCATCAGAATCAGGAAGTATTAATGTTTCCCCGCCCCTCAAACTCCTCAGAATCAGGAAGTGTTAATGTTTCCCCACCCCTCAGACTCATCAGAATCAGGAAGTGTTAATGTTTCCCTGCCCCTCAGACTCATCAGAATCAGAAAGTGTCAATGTTTCCCCGCCCCTCAGACTCATCAGAATCAGAAAGTGTCAATGTTTCCCCACCCCTCAGACTCATCAGTATCAGGAAGTGTCAGTTTCCCCGCCCCTCAGACTCATCAGAATCAGGAAGTGTTAATGTTTCCCCGCCGCTCAGACTCATCAGATTTAGGAAGTATTATTGTTTCCCCACCCCTCAGACTCATCAGAATCAGGAAGTGTTAATGTTTCCCCGCCCCTCAGACTCATCAGAATTGGGAAGTGTTAATGTTTCCCGCCCCTCAGACTCATCAGAATCAGGAAGTATTAATGTTTCCCCGCCCTTCAGACTCATCAGAATCAGGAAGTGTTAATGTTTCCCCGCCGCTCAGACTCATCAGAATCAGGAAGTGTTAATGTTTCCCCACCCCTCAGACTCATCAGAATCAGGAAGTGTTAATATTTCCCTACCCTTCAGACTCATCAGAATTGGGAAGTGTTAATGTTTCCCCGCCCCTCAGACTCATCAGAACCAGGAAGTGTTAATGTTTCCCCGCCCCTCAGACTCATCAGAACCAGGAAGTGTTAATGTTTCCCCGCCCCTCAGACTCATCAGAATCAGGAAGTGTTAATGTTTCCCCGCCCCTCAGACTCATCAGAATTGGGAAGTGTCAATGTTTCCCCACCCCTCAGACTCATCAGTATCAGGAAGTGTCAGTTTCCCCGCCCCTCAGACTCATCAGAATCAGGAAGTGTTAATGTTTCCCCGCCGCTCAGACTCATCAGATTTAGGAAGTATTATTGTTTCCCCACCCCTCAGACTCATCAGAATCAGGAAGTGTTAATGTTTCCCCGCCCCTCAGACTCATCAGAATTGGGAAGTGTTAATGTTTCCCGCCCCTCAGACTCATCAGAATCAGGAAGTATTAATGTTTCCCCGCCCTTCAGACTCATCAGAATCAGGAAGTGTTAATGTTTCCCCGCCGCTCAGACTCATCAGAATCAGGAAGTGTTAATGTTTCCCCACCCCTCAGACTCATCAGAATCAGGAAGTGTTAATATTTCCCTACCCTTCAGACTCATCAGAATTGGGAAGTGTTAATGTTTCCCCGCCCCTCAGACTCATCAGAACCAGGAAGTGTTAATGTTTCCCCGCCCCTCAGACTCATCAGAACCAGGAAGTGTTAATGTTTCCCCGCCCCTCAGACTCATCAGAATCAGGAAGTGTTAATGTTTCCCCGCCCCTCAGACTCATCAGAATTGGGAAGTGTTAATGTTTCCCCGCCCCTCAGACTGCTCAGAATCAGGAAGTGTTAATGTTTCCCCGCCCCTCAGACTCCTCAGAATCAGGAAGTGTTAATGATTCCCCGCCCCTCAGACTCATCAGAATCAGGAAGTGTTAATGATTCCCCGCCCCTCAGACTCATCAGAATCAGGAAGTATTAATGATTCCCCGCCCCTCAGACTCATCAGAATCAGGAAGTGTTAATTTTTCCCCGCCCCTCAGACTTCTCAGAATCAGGAAGTGTTAATGATTTCCCACCCCTCAGACTCATCAGAATCAGGAAGAGTTAATGATTTCCCGCCCCTCAGACTCATCAGAATCAGGAAGTGTTAATGTTTGTCCGCCCCTGAGACTCATCAGAATGAGGAAGTGTTAATGTTTCCCCACTCTTCAGACTCATCAGAATCAGGAAGTGTTAATATTTCCCGCCCCTCAGACTCATCAGAATCAGGAAGTGTTAATGTTTCCCCGCCCCTCAGACTCATCAGAATCAGGAAGTGTTAATGATTCCCCGCCCCTCAGACTCATCAGAATCAGGAAGTGTTAATGTTTATCCGCCCCTGAGACTCATCAGAATCAGGAAGTGTTAATGTTTCCCGCCCCTCAGACTCCTCAGAATCAGGAAGTGTTAATGTTTCCCCGCCCCTCAGACTCATCAGAATCAGGAAGTGTTAATGTTTCCCCGCCCCTCAGACTCATCAGAATCAGGAAGTGTTAATGTTTCCCGCCCCTCAGACTCATCAGAATCAGGAAGTGTAAATGTTTCCCCGCCCCTCAGACTCATCAGAATCAGGAAGTGTAAATGTTTCCCCGCCCCTCAGACTCATCAGAATCAGGAAGTGTTAATGTTTCCCCGCCCCTCAGACTCATCAGAATCAGGAAGTGTTAATGTTTCCCCGCCCCTCAGACTCATCAGAATCAGGAAGTGTTAATGTTTCCCGCCCCTCAGACTCATCAGAATCAGGAAGTGTAAATGTTTCCCCGCCCCTCAGACTCATCAGAATCAGGAAGTGTTAATGCTTCCCCGCCCCTCAGACTCATCAGAATCAGGAAGTGTTAATGTTTCCCCGCCCCTCAGACTCATCAGAATCAGGAAGTGTTAATGTTCCCACCCCTCAGACTCATCAGAATCAGGAAGTGTAAATGTTTCCCCGCCCCTCAGACTCATCAGAATCAGGAAGTGTTAATGTTTCCCCGCCCCTCAGACTCATCAGAACCAGGAAGTGTTAAAGTTTCCCGCCCCTCAGACTCATCAGAATAAGGAAGTGTTAATGTTTCCCCGCCCCTCAGACTCATCAGAATCAGGAAGTGTTAATGTTTCCCCGCCCCCCAGACTCATCAGAATCAGGAAGTGTTAATGTTTCCCCGCCCCTCAGACTCATCAGAATCAGGAAGTGTTAATGTTTCCCCGCCCCTCAGACTCATCAGAATCAGGAAGTATTAATGTTTCGCCGCCCCTCAAACTCCTCAGAATCAGGAAGTGTTAATGTTTCCCCGCCCCTCAGACTCATCAGAATCAGAAAGTGTCAATGTTTCCCCGCCCCTCAGACTCATCAGAATCAGAAAGTGTCAATGTTTCCCTACCCCTCAGACTCATCAGTATCAGGAAGTGTCAGTTTCCCCGCCCCTCAGACTCATCAGAATCAGGAAGTGTTAATGTTTCCCCGCCGCTCAGACTCATCAGATTTAGGAAGTATTAATGTTTCCCCACCCCTCAGACTCATCAGAATCAGGAAGTGTTAATGTTTCCCCGCCCCTCAGACTCATCAGAATTGGGAAGTGTTAATGTTTCCCGCCCCTCAGACTCATCAGAATCAGGAAGTATTAATGTTTCCCCGCCCCTCAGACTCATCAGAATCAGGAATTGTTAATGTTTCCCCACCCCTCAGACTCATCAGAATCAGGAAGTGTTAATATTTCCCTACCCTTCAGACTCATCAGAATTGGGAAGTGTTAATGTTTCCCTGCCCCTCAGACTCATCAGAACCAGGAAGTGTTAATGTTTCCCCGCCCCTCAGACTCATCAGAACCAGGAAGTGTTAATGTTTCCCCGCCCCTCAGACTCATTAGAATCAGGAAGTGTAAATGTTTCCCCGCCCCTCAGACTCATCAGAATCAGGAAGTGTTAATGCTTCTCCGCCCCTCAGACTCATCAGAATCAGGAAGTGTTAATGTTTCCCCGCCTCTCAGACTCATCAGAATCAGGAAGTGTTAATGTTCCCACCCCTCAGACTCATCAGAATCAGGAAGTGTAAATGTTTCCCCGCCCCTCAGACTCATCAGAATCAGGAAGTGTTAATGTTTCCCCGCCCCTCAGACTCATCAGAATCAGGAAGTGTTAAAGTTTCCCGCCCCTCAGACTCATCAGAATAAGGAAGTGTTAATGTTTCCCCGCCCCTCAGACTCATCAGAATCAGGAAGTGTTAATGTTTCCCCGACCCCCAGACTCATCAGAATCAGGAAGTGTTAATTTTTCCCCGCCCCTCAGACTCATCAGAATCAGGAAGTGTTAATGTTTCCCCGCCCTTCAGACTCATCAGAATTAGGAAGTATTAATGTTTCGCCGCCCCTCAAACTCCTCAGAATCAGGAAGTGTTAATGTTTCCCCGCCCCTCAGACTCATCAGAATCAGAAATTGTCAATGTTTCCCCGCCCCTCAGACTCATCAGAATCAGAAAGTGTCAATGTTTCCCCACCCCTCAGACTCATCAGTATCAGGAAGTGTAAATGTTTCCCCGCCCCTCAGACTCATCAGAATCAGGAAGTGTTAATGTTTCCCCGCCCCTCAGACTCATCAGAATCAGGAAGTGTTAAAGTTTCCCGCCCCTCAGACTCATCAGAATAAGGAAGTGTTAATGTTTCCCCGCCCCTCAGACTCATCAGAATCAGGAAGTGTTAATGTTTCCCCGCCCCCCAGACTCATCAGAATCAGGAAGTGTTAATGTTTCCCCGCCCCTCAGACTCATCAGAATCAGGAAGTGTTAATGTTTCCCCGCCCTTCAGACTCATCAGAATTAGGAAGTATTAATGTTTCGCCGCCCCTCAAACTCCTCAGAATCAGGAAGTGTTAATGTTTCCCCGCCCCTCAGACTCATCAGAATCAGAAATTGTCAATGTTTCCCCGCCCCTCAGACTCATCAGAATCAGAAAGTGTCAATGTTTCCCCACCCCTCAGACTCATCAGTATCAGGAAGTGTCAGTTTCCCCGCCCCTCAGACTCATCAGAATCAGGAAGTGTTAATGTTTCCCCGCCGCTCAGACTCATCAGATTTAGGAAGTATTAATGTTTCCCCACTCCTCAGACTCATCAGAATCAGGAAGTGTTAATGTTTCCCCGCCCCTCAGACTCATCAGAATTGGGAAGTGTTAATGTTTCCCGCCCCTCAGACTCATCAGAATCAGGAAGTTTTAATGTTACCCCGTCCCTCAGACTCATCAGAATCAGGAAGTGTTAATGTTTCCTTGCCCCTCAGACTCATCAGAATCAGGAAGTGTTAATGTTTCCCCGCTGCTCAGACTCATCAGAATCAGGAAGTGTTAATGTTTCCCCACCCCTCAGACTCATCAGAATCAGGAAGTGTTAATATTTCCCTACCCTTCAGACTCATCAGAATTGGGAAGTGTTAATGTTTCCCCGCCCCTCAGACTCATCAGAACCAGGAAGTGTTAATGTTTCCCCGCCCCTCAGACTCATCAGAACCAGGAAGTGTTAATGTTTCCCCGCCCCTCAGACTCATCAGAATCAGGAAGTGTTAATGTTTCCCCGCCCCTCAAACTCATCAGAATTGGGAAGTGTTAATGTTTCCCCGCCCCTCAGACTACTCAGAATCAGGAAGTGTTAATGTTTCCCCGCCCCTCAGACTCCTCAGAATCAGGAAGTGTTAATGTTTCCTTGCCCCTCAGACTCATCAGAATCAGGAAGTGTTAATGTTTCCCCGCCGCTCAGACTCATCAGAATCAGGAAGTGTTAATGTTTCCCCACCCCTCAGACTCATCAGAATCAGGAAGTGTTAATATTTCCCTACCCTTCAGACTCATCAGAATTGGGAAGTGTTAATGTTTTTCCGCCCCTCAGACTCATCAGAACCAGGAAGTGTTAATGTTTCCCCGCCCCTCAGACTCCTCAGAATCAGGAAGTGTTAATGATTCCCCGCCCCTCAGACTCATCAGAATCAGGAAGTGTTAATGATTCCCCGCCCCTCAGACTCATCAGAATCAGGAAGTATTAATGATTCCCCGCCCCTCAGACTCATCAGAATCAGGAAGTGTTAATTTTTCCCCGCCCCTCAGACTCCTCAGAATCAGGAAGTGTTAATGATTCCCCGCCCCTCAGACTCATCAGAATCAGGAAGAGTTAATGATTTCCCGCCCCTCAGACTCATCAGAATCAGGAAGTGTTAATGTTTGTCCGCCCCTGAGACTCATCAGAATCAGGAAGTGTTAATGTTTCCCCACCCCTCAGACTCATCAGAATCAGGAAGTGTTAATATTTCCCGCCCCTCAGACTCATCAGAATCAGGAAGTGTTAATGTTTCCCCGCCCCTCAGACTCATCAGAATCGGGAAGTGTTAATGTTTATCTGCCCCTGAGACTCATCAGAATCAGGAAGTGTTAATGTTTCCCGCCCCTCAGACTCCTCAGAATCAGGAAGTGTTAATGTTTCCCCGCCCCTCAGACTCATCAGAATCAGGAACTGTTAATGTTTCCCCGCCCCTCAGACTCATCAGAATCAGGAAGTGTTAATGTTTCCCGCCCCTCAGACTCATCAGAATCAGGAAGTGTAAATGTTTCCCCGCCCCTCAGACTCATCAGAATCAGGAAGTGTAAATGTTTCCCCGCCCCTCAGACTCATCAGAATCAGGAAGTGTTAATGTTTTTCCGCCCCTCAGACTCATCAGAATCAGGAAGTGTTAATGTTTCCCCGCCCCTCAGACTCATCAGAATCAGGAAGTGTTAATGTTTCCCCGCCCCTCAGACTCATCAGAATCAGGAAGTGTTAATGTTTCCCGCCCCTCAGACTCATCAGAATCAGGAAGTGTAAATGTTTCCCGCCCCTCAGACTCATCAGAATCAGGAAGTGTTAATGCTTCCCCGCCCCTCAGACTCATCAGAATCAGGAAGTGTTAATGTTTCCCCGCCCCTCAGACTCATCAGAATCAGGAAGTGTTAATGTTTCCCCGCCCCTCAGACTCATCAGAATCAGGAAGTGTTAAAGTTTCCCGCCTCTCAGACTCATCAGAATAATGAAGTGTTAATGTTTCCCCGCCCCTCAGACTCATCAGAATCAGGAAGTGTTAATGTTTCCCCGCCCCCCAGACTCATCAGAATCAGGAAGTGTTAATGTTTCCCCGCCCCTCAGACTCATCAGAATCAGGAAGTGTTAATGTTTCCCCGCCCCTCAGACTCATCAGAATCAGGAAGTATTAATGTTTCGCCGCCCCTCAGACTCATCAGAATCAGGAAGTGTTAATGTTTCCCCGCCCCTCAGACTCCTCAGAATCAGTAAGTGTTAATGTTTCTCCGCCCCTCAGACTCATCAGAATCAGGAAGTGTTAATGTTTCCTCGCCCCTCAGATTCATCAGTATCAGGAAGTGTCAGTTTCCCCGCCCCTCAGACTCATCAGAATCAGGAAGTATTAATGTTTCCCCGCCCCTCAGACTCCTCAGAATCAGGAAGTGTTAATGTTTCCCCGCCCCTCAGACTCATCAGAATCAGAAAGTGTCAATGTTTCCCCGCCCCTCAGACTCATCAGAATCAGGAAGTGTCAATGTTTACCCGCCCCTCAGACTCATCAGTATCAGGAAGTGTTAATGTTTCCCCGCCTCTCAGACTCATCAGAATCAGGAAGTGTTAATGTTTCGCTGCCGCTCAGACTCATCAGAGTTAGGAAGTATTAATGTTTCCCCACCCCTCAGACTCATCAGAATCAGGAAGTGTTAATGTTTCCCCGTCCCTCAGACTCATCAGAATTGGGAAGTGTTAATGTTTCCCGCCCCTCAGACTCATCAGAATCAGGAAGTATTAATGTTTCCCCGCCCCTCAGACTCATCAGAATCAGGAAGTGTTAATGTTTATCCGCCGCTCAGACTCATCAGAATCAGGAAGTGTTAATGTTTCCCCGCCCCTCAGACTCATCAGAATCCGGAAGTGTTAATGTTTCCCCACCCCTCAGACTCATCAGAATCAGGAAGTGTTAATATTTCCCCGCCCCTCAGACTCATCAGAATCAGGAAGTGTTAATGTTTCCCGCCCCTCAGAGTCATCAGAATCAGGAAGTGTTAATGTTTCCCCGCCCCTAAGACTCCTCAGAATCAGGAAGTGTTAATGATTCCCCGCCCCTCAGACTCATCAGAATCAGGAAGTGTTAATGATTTCCCGCCCCTCAGTCTCATCAGAATCAGGAAGTGTTAATGTTTCCCCGCCCCTCAGACTCATCAGAATCAGGAAGTGTTAATGATTCCCCGCCCCTCAGACTCATCAGAATCAGGAAGTGTTAATGTTTATCCGCCCCTGAGACTCATCAGAATCAGGAAGTGTTAATGTTTCCCGCCCCTCAGACTCCTCAGAATCAGGAAGTGTTAATGTTTCCCCGCCCCTCAGACTCATCAGAATCAGGAAGTGTTAATGTTTCCCCGCCCCTCAGACTCATCAGAATCAGGAAGTATTAATGTTTCGCCGCCACTCAGACTCATCAGAATCAGGAAGTGTTAATGTTTCCCCGCCCCTCAGACTCCTCAGAATCAGGAAGTGTTAATGTTTCCCGCCCCTCAGACTCATCAGAATCAGGAAGTGTTAATGTTTCCCCGCCCCTCAGACTCCTCAGAATCAGGAAGTGTTAATGTTTCCCGCCCCTCAGACTCATCAGAATCAGGAAGTGTTAATGTTTCCCCACCCCTCAGACTCATCAGAATCAGGAAGTGTTAATATTTCCCCGCCCCTCAGACTCATTAGAATCAGGAAGTGTTAATGTTTCCCGCCCCTCAGACTCATCAGAATCAGGAAGTGTTAATGTTTCCCCGCCCCCCAGACTCATCAGAATCAGGAAGTGTTAATGTTTCCCCGCCCCCCAGACTCATCAGAATCAGGAAGTGTTAATGTTTCCCCGCCCCTCAGACTCATCAGAATCAGGAAGTGTTAATGTTCCCCGCCCCTCAGACTCCTCAGAATCAGGAAGTGTTAATGTTTCCCCTCCCCTCAGACTCATCAGAATCAGGGAGTATTAATGTTTCACCGCCCCTCAGACTCATCAGAATCAGGAAGTGTTAATGTTTCCCGCCCCTCAGACTCATCAGAATCAGGAAGTGTTAATGTTTCCCGCCCCTCAGACTCATCAGAATCAGGAAGTGTTAATATTTCCCCGCCCCTCAGACTCATCAGAATCAGGAAGTGTTAATGTTTCCCCGCCCCCAAGACTCATCAGAATCAGGAAGTGTTAATGTTTCCCCGCCCCTCAGACTCATCAGAATCAGTAAGTGTTAATGTTTCCCCGCCCCCCAGACTCATCAGAATCAGGAAGTGTTAATGTTGCCCCACCCCTCAGACTCATCAGAATCAGGAAGTGTTAATGTTCCCCGCCCCTCAGACTCATCAGAATCAGGAAGTATTAATGTTTCGCCGCCCCTCAGACTCATCAGAATCAGGAAGTGTTAATGTTTCCCCGCCCCTCAAACTCATCAGAATTGGGAAGTGTTAATGTTTCCCCGCCCCTCAGACTACTCAGAATCGGGAAGTGTTAATGTTTCCCCGCCCCTCAGACTACTCAGAATCAGGAAGTGTTAATGTTTCCCCGCCCCTCAGACTCCTCAGAATCAGGAAGTGTTAATGTTTCCCCGCCGCTCAGACTCATCAGAATCAGGAAGTGTTAATGTTTCCCCACCCCTCAGACTCATCAGAATCAGGAAGTGTTAATATTTCCCTACCCTTCAGACTCATCAGAATTGGGAAGTGTTAATGTTTTTCCGCCCCTCAGACTCATCAGAACCAGGAAGTGTTAATGTTTCCCCGCCCCTCAGACTCCTCAGAATCAGGAAGTGTTAATGATTCCCCGCCCCTCAGACTCATCAGAATCAGGAAGTGTTAATTTTTCCCCGCCCCTCAGACTCCTCAGAATCAGGAAGTGTTAATGATTCCCCGCCCCTCAGACTCATCAGAATCAGGAAGAGTTAATGATTTCCCGCCCCTCAGACTCATCAGAATCAGGAAGTGTTAATGTTTGTCCGCCCCTGAGACTCATCAGAATCAGGAAGTGTTAATGTTTCCCCACCCCTCAGACTCATCAGAATCAGGAAGTGTTAATATTTCCCGCCCCTCAGACTCATCAGAATCAGGAAGTGTTAATGTTTCCCCGCCCCTCAGACTCATCAGAATCGGGAAGTGTTAATGTTTATCTGCCCCTGAGACTCATCAGAATCAGGAAGTGTTAATGTTTCCCGCCCCTCAGACTCCTCAGAATCAGGAAGTGTTAATGTTTCCCCGCCCCTCAGACTCATCAGAATCAGGAACTGTTAATGTTTCCCCGCCCCTCAGACTCATCAGAATCAGGAAGTGTTAATGTTTCCCGCCCCTCAGACTCATCAGAATCAGGAAGTGTAAATGTTTCCCCGCCCCTCAGACTCATCAGAATCAGGAAGTGTAAATGTTTCCCCGCCCCTCAGACTCATCAGAATCAGGAAGTGTTAATGTTTTTCCGCCCCTCAGACTCATCAGAATCAGGAAGTGTTAATGTTTCCCCGCCCCTCAGACTCATCAGAATCAGGAAGTGTTAATGTTTCCCGCCCCTCAGACTCATCAGAATCAGGAAGTGTAAATGTTTCCCGCCCCTCAGACTCATCAGAATCAGGAAGTGTTAATGCTTCCCCGCCCCTCAGACTCATCAGAATCAGGAAGTGTTAATGTTTCCCCGCCCCTCAGACTCATCAGAATCAGGAAGTGTTAATGTTTCCCCGCCCCTCAGACTCATCAGAATCAGGAAGTGTTAAAGTTTCCCGCCCCTCAGACTCATCAGAATAATGAAGTGTTAATGTTTCCCCGCCCCTCAGACTCATCAGAATCAGGAAGTGTTAATGTTTCCCCGCCCCCCAGACTCATCAGAATCAGGAAGTGTTAATGTTTCCCCGCCCCTCAGACTCATCAGAATCAGGAAGTGTTAATGTTTCCCCGCCCCTCAGACTCATCAGAATCAGGAAGTATTAATGTTTCGCCGCCCCTCAGACTCATCAGAATCAGGAAGTGTTAATGTTTCCCCGCCCCTCAGACTCCTCAGAATCAGTAAGTGTTAATGTTTCTCCGCCCCTCAGACTCATCAGAATCAGGAAGTGTTAATGTTTCCTCGCCCCTCAGATTCATCAGTATCAGGAAGTGTCAGTTTCCCCGCCCCTCAGACTCATCAGAATCAGGAAGTATTAATGTTTCCCCGCCCCTCAGACTCCTCAGAATCAGGAAGTGTTAATGTTTCCCCGCCCCTCAGACTCATCAGAATCAGAAAGTGTCAATGTTTCCCCGCCCCTCAGACTCATCAGAATCAGGAAGTGTCAATGTTTACCCGCCCCTCAGACTCATCAGTATCAGGAAGTGTTAATGTTTCCCCGCCTCTCAGACTCATCAGAATCAGGAAGTGTTAATGTTTCCCTGCCGCTCAGACTCATCAGAGTTAGGAAGTATTAATGTTTCCCCACCCCTCAGACTCATCAGAATCAGGAAGTGTTAATGTTTCCCCGTCCCTCAGACTCATCAGAATTGGGAAGTGTTAATGTTTCCCGCCCCTCAGACTCATCAGAATCAGGAAGTATTAATGTTTCCCCGCCCCTCAGACTCATCAGAATCAGGAAGTGTTAATGTTTATCCGCCGCTCAGACTCATCAGAATCAGGAAGTGTTAATGTTTCCCCGCCCCTCAGACTCATCAGAATCCGGAAGTGTTAATGTTTCCCCACCCCTCAGACTCATCAGAATCAGGAAGTGTTAATATTTCCCCGCCCCTCAGACTCATCAGAATCAGGAAGTGTTAATGTTTCCCGCCCCTCAGAGTCATCAGAATCAGGAAGTGTTAATGTTTCCCCGCCCCTAAGACTCCTCAGAATCAGGAAGTGTTAATGATTCCCCGCCCCTCAGACTCATCAGAATCAGGAAGTGTTAATGATTTCCCGCCCCTCAGTCTCATCAGAATCAGGAAGTGTTAATGTTTCCCCGCCCCTCAGACTCATCAGAATCAGGAAGTGTTAATGATTCCCCGCCCCTCAGACTCATCAGAATCAGGAAGTGTTAATGTTTATCCGCCCCTGAGACTCATCAGAATCAGGAAGTGTTAATGTTTCCCGCCCCTCAGACTCCTCAGAATCAGGAAGTGTTAATGTTTCCCCGCCCCTCAGACTCATCAGAATCAGGAAGTGTTAATGTTTCCCCGCCCCTCAGACTCATCAGAATCAGGAAGTATTAATGTTTCGCCGCCACTCAGACTCATCAGAATCAGGAAGTGTTAATGTTTCCCCGCCCCTCAGACTCCTCAGAATCAGGAAGTGTTAATGTTTCCCGCCCCTCAGACTCATCAGAATCAGGAAGTGTTAATGTTTCCCCGCCCCTCAGACTCCTCAGAATCAGGAAGTGTTAATGTTTCCCGCCCCTCAGACTCATCAGAATCAGGAAGTGTTAATGTTTCCCCACCCCTCAGACTCATCAGAATCAGGAAGTGTTAATATTTCCCCGCCCCTCAGACTCATCAGAATCAGGAAGTGTTAATGTTTCCCGCCCCTCAGACTCATCAGAATCAGGAAGTGTTAATGTTTCCCCGCCCCCCAGACTCATCAGAATCAGGAAGTGTTAATGTTTCCCCGCCCCCAGACTCATCAGAATCAGGAAGTGTTAATGTTTCCCCGCCCCTCAGACTCATCAGAATCAGGAAGTGTTAATGTTTCCCCTCCCCTCAGACTCATCAGAATCAGGGAGTATTAATGTTTCACCGCCCCTCAGACTCATCAGAATCAGGAAGTGTTAATGTTTCCCGCCCCTCAGACTCATCAGAATCAGGAAGTGTTAATGTTTCCCGCCCCTCAGACTCATCAGAATCAGGAAGTGTTAATATTTCCCCGCCCCTCAGACTCATCAGAATCAGAAAGTGTTAATGTTTCCCCGCCCCCAAGACTCATCAGAATCAGGAAGTGTTAATGTTTCCCCGCCCCTCAGACTCATCAGAATCAGTAAGTGTTAATGTTTCCCCGCCCCCCAGACTCATCAGAATCAGGAAGTGTTAATGTTGCCCCACCCCTCAGACTCATCAGAATCAGGAAGTGTTAATGTTTCCCGCCCCTCAGACTCATCAGAATCAGGAAGTGTTGTTTCCCCGCCCCTCAGACTCATCAGAATTGGGAAGTGTTAATGTTTCCCCGCCCCTCAGACTCATCAGAATCAGGAAGTGTTAATGTTTCCCCGCCCCTCAGACTCATCAGAATCAGGAAGTGTTAATGTTTCCCCGCCCCTCAGACTCATCAGAATTGGGAAGTGTTAATGTTTCCCCGCCCCTCAGACTCCTCAGAATCAGGAAGTGTTAATGTTTCCCCGCCCTTCAGACTCATCAGAATCAGGAAGTGTTAATATTTCCCCGCCCCTCAGACTCATCAGAATTGGGAAGTGTTAATGTTTCCCCGCCCCTCAGACTCATCAGAATCAGGAAGTGTTATTGATTCCTTATCAAGAAGTGTCAATATTTCCTCACAAATTAGACACATTAGAAATAAGAAGCGTCGGAATTTAAAAACACGTAGAGTCCATGTTTCCCTGCCTCTAGGACTTAAAATTCAGTACAAGTCACTGCTTCCTTGCCTTGTGGACTCTTTAAAATCAGGAAGTGTCAGTGTTTCCCCACCTCTCGGACACTTTAACCCTAGAACGCGCAAGCATAACAATCTACCATAGAAAACAAAAGACCTAGCAGGCCTGCGAGGCCACAGGTACGCATTCTAGGGTTAAAATCAAGAAGTCAGTGTTTCCTTGTCATTAGGACTTTTAAAATCAGGAAGTGTTAATGTTTCCCCCCCCCTCTAAGATTAGAAGCAGGAAGTGTCCATGTTTTCCCACCCCTTACCCATTAGAAGCAGGAAGTGTCAGTGTTTTCCCACCCCTTAGACTCAGAAGAAGCAGTAAGTGTCAGTGTTTTCCTGCCTCTTAGACAGATTAGAAGCAGGAAGTGTCAGTGTTTTCCCGCCCCTTAGACTCATTAGAAGCAGGAAGTGTCAGTGTTTTCCTGCCCCTTAGACTCATTAGAAGCAGGAAGTGTCCATGTTTTCCCACCCCTTAGACTCATTAGAAGCAGGAAGTATCCATGTTTTCCCGCCCCTTAGACTCATTAGAAGCAGGAAGTGTCAGTGTTTTCCTGCACCTTAGACTCATTAGAAGCAGGAAGTGTCAGTGTTTTCCTGCCCCTTAGACCCATTAGAAGCAGGAAGTGTCAGTGTTTTCCCACCCCTTAGACCCATTAGAAGCAGGAAGTGTCAGTGTTTTCTCGCCCCTTAGACCCATTAGAAGCAGGAAGTGTCAGTGTTTTCTTGCCCCTTAGGCTCATTAGAAGCAGGAAGTGTCAGTGTTTTCCTGCCCCTTAGACTCATTAGAAGCAGGAAGTGTCAGTGTTTTCCTGCACCTTAGACTCATTAGAAGCCGGAAGTGTCAGTGTTTTCCCACCCCTTAGACTCATTAGAAGCAGGAAGAGTCAGTGTTTTCCCACCCCTTAGACTCATTAGAAGCAGGAAGTGTCAGTGTTTTCCCACCCCTTAGACTCATTAGAAGCAGGAAGTGTCAGTGTTTTCCTGCACCTTAGACTCATTAGAAGCAGGAAGTGTCAGTGTTTTCTCGCCCCTTAGACTCATTAGAAGCAGGAAGTGTCAGTGTTTTCTCACCCCTTAGACTCATTATAAGCAGGAAGTGTCAGTGTTTTCTCACCCCTTAGACTCATTAGAAGCAGGAAGTGTCAGTGTTTTCTCACCCCTTAGACTCATTAGAAGCAGGAAGTGTCCATGTTTTTCCACCCTTTAGACTCATTAGAAGCAGGAAGTGTCAGTGTTTTCCTGCCCCTTAGACTCATTAGAAGCAGGAATTGTCAGTGTTTTCTCGCCCCTTAGACTCATTAGAAGCAGGAAGTGTCAGTGTTTTCCCGCCCCTTAGACTCATTAGAAGCAGGAAGTGTCAGTGTTTTCTCGCCCCTTAGACTCATTAGAAGCAGGAAGTGTCAGTGTTTTCCCGCCCCTTAGACTCATTAGAAGCAGGAAGTGTCAGTGTTTTCCTGCACCTTAGACTCATTAGAAGCAGGAAGTGTCAGTGTTTTCCTGCACCTTAGACTCATTAGAAGCAGGAAGTGTCAGTGTTTTCTCACCCCTTAGACTCATTAGAAGTAGGAAGTGTCCATGTTTTTCCACCCTTTAGACTCATTAGAAGCAGGAAGTGTCAGTGTTTTACTGCCCCTTAGACTCATTAGAAGCAGGAAGTGTCAGTGTTTTCTCGCCCCTTAGACTCATTAGAAGCAGGAAGTGTCAGTGTTTTCTCGCCCCTTAGACTCATTAGAAGCAGGAAGTGTCAGTGTTTTCTCACCCCTTAGACTCATTAGAAGCAGGAAGTGTCAGTGTTTTCTCACCCCTTAGACTCATTAGAAGCAGGAAGTGTCCATGTTTTTCCACCCTTTAGACTCATTAGAAGCAGGAAGTGTCAGTGTTTTCCTGCCCCTTAGCCTCATTAGAAGCAGGAAGTGTCAGTGTTTTCCCGCCCCCTAAAGACTCTTTTGAAGCAGGAAGTGTCAGTGTTTTCTTGCCCTTTAGACTCAGTAGAAGCAGGAAGTGTCAGTGTTTTCCCACACCTCAAACTCTTTTGAAGTAGTAAGTGTCAGTGTTTTCTCACCCTTTAGACTCAGTAAAAGCAGCAAGAGTCAGAGTTTTCCCACCATTTAGACCCATTGGAAGCAGAATTTGTCAATCCTCCTTATAATCAGGATGAGTCAGCGTTTCCCCACCTCTAGGACTCTTTAAAACAGGAAGTGTCAAAATGTCCCTGCTCTTTTGAACCAAGAAGTTTCAATGTTTCTCTGTCCTTAAATTAGAAGAAGGCGATGTCAGTGTTTCCCCACTCCTTAGACCCATGAGAAGCAGGAAGTGTCAGTGTTTTCCCATCCCTTAGACTCAGAAAAAGCAGGAAGTGTCAGTGTTTTCTTGCCACTTAGGCTCATTATAAGCAGGAAGTGTCACCTGTCTCTAGGACTCTTTAAAATCAGGAAGAGTCAGTGTTTCCCAGCTTCTAGGATTCCTTAAAATCAGGAAGAGTCAGTGTTTCCCAGCTTCTAGGACTCCTTAAAATCAGGAAGAGTCAGTGTTTTCCCACCTCTAGCACTTTTTAAAGTAAGGAAGAGTCAGCGTTTCTCCGCCACTAGGACTCCTTAAACCAGGAAGTGTCAACATTTTCCTGCTCTTTTGAACCAAGAAGTTTCAATGTTTCCCTGTCCTTAAATCAGAAGAAGGCGGTGTCAGTGTTTCCCCACTCCTTAGACTCATTAGAAGCAGGAAGTGTCAGTCTTTTCCCACCCTCTAAAGACTCATTAGAAGCAGGAATTGTTGGAAGTGTTCCAGCCCCTTAGACTCATTAGAAGCAGGAAGTGTCAGTGTTTTCTTGCCACTTAGGCTCATTAGAGGCAGGAAGTGTCAGTGTTTCCCCTGCACCTTAGACTCATTAGAAGCAGGAAGTGTCAGTGTTTTCCAGCCCCTTAGACTCATTAGAAGCAGGAAGTGTGAGTGTTTTCCCGCCCCTTAGCCTCATTAGAAGCAGGAAGTGTCAGTGTTTTCCCGCCACTTAGCCTCATTAGAAGCAGGAAGTGTCAGTGTTTTCCCGCCCCTTAGCCTCTTTAGAAGCAGGAAGTGTCAGTGTTTTATTGCACCTAAGACTCATTAGAGGCAGGAAGTGTCAGTGTTTTCCTGCCCCTTAGGCTCATTAGAAGCAGGAAGTGTCAGTGTTTTCCCGCCCCTTAGCCTCATTAGAAGCAGGAAGTGTCAGTGTTTTATTGCACCTAAGACTCATTAGAGGCAGGAAGTGTCAGTGTTTTCCTGCCCCTTAGGCTCATTAGAAGCAGGAAGTGTCAGTGTTTTCCCACCCCTTAGACTCATTAGAAGCAGGAAGTGTCAGTGTTTTCCTGGCCCCTTAGGCTCATTAGAAGCAGGAAGTGTCAGTGTTTTCCTGCACCTTAGACTCATTAGAAGCAGGAAGTGTCAGTGTTTTCCTGCACCTTAGACTCATTAGAAGCAGGAAGTGTCAGTGTTTTCCTGCACCTTAGACTCATTAGAAGCAGGAAGTGTCGATTTTTTTCCCGCCCCTTAGACTCATTAGAAGCAGGAAGTGTCAGTGTTTTCTCGCCCCTTAGACTCATTAGAAGCAGGAAGTGTCAGTGTTTTTCCACCCCTTAGACTCATTAGAAGCAGGAAGTGTCAGTGTTTTCTCGCCCCTTAGACTCATTAGAAGCAGGAAGTGTCAGTGTTTTCCCGCCCCTTAGACTCATTAGAAGCAGGAAGTGTCAGTGTTTTCCTGCCCCTTAGACTCATTAGAAGCAGGAAGTGTCAGTGTTTTTCCACCCCTTAGACTCATTAGAAGCAGGAAGTGTCAGTGTTTTCTCGCCCCTTAGACTCATTAGAAGCAGGAAGTGTCAGTGTTTTCCTGCCCCTTAGACTCATTAGAAGCAGGAATTGTCAGTGTTTTCTCGCCCCTTAGACTCATTAGAAGCAGGAAGTGTCAGTGTTTTCCCGCCCCTTAGACTCATTAGAAGCAGGAAGTGTCAGTGTTTTCTCGCCCCTTAGACTCATTAGAAGCAGGAAGTGTCAGTGTTTTCCCGCCCCTTAGACTCATTAGAAGCAGGAAGTGTCAGTGTTTTCCTGCACCTTAGACTCATTAGAAGCAGGAAGTGTCAGTGTTTTCCTGCACCTTAGACTCATTAGAAGCAGGAAGTGTCAGTGTTTTCTCACCCCTTAGACTCATTAGAAGTAGGAAGTGTCCATGTTTTTCCACCCTTTAGACTCATTAGAAGCAGGAAGTGTCAGTGTTTTCTCGCCCCTTAGACTCATTAGAAGCAGGAAGTGTCAGTGTTTTACTGCCCCTTAGACTCATTAGAAGCAGGAAGTGTCAGTGTTTTCTCGCCCCTTAGACTCATTAGAAGCAGGAAGTGTCAGTGTTTTCTCGCCCCTTAGACTCATTAGAAGCAGGAAGTGTCAGTGTTTTCTCACCCCTTAGACTCATTAGAAGCAGGAAGTGTCAGTGTTTTCTCACCCCTTAGACTCATTAGAAGCAGGAAGTGTCCATGTTTTTCCACCCTTTAGACTCATTAGAAGCAGGAAGTGTCAGTGTTTTCCTGCCCCTTAGCCTCATTAGAAGCAGGAAGTGTCAGTGTTTTCCCGCCCCCTAAAGACTCTTTTGAAGCAGGAAGTGTCAGTGTTTTCTTGCCCTTTAGACTCAGTAGAAGCAGGAAGTGTCAGTGTTTTCCCACACCTCAAACTCTTTTGAAGTAGTAAGTGTCAGTGTTTTCTCACCCTTTAGACTCAGTAAAAGCAGCAAGAGTCAGAGTTTTCCCACCATTTAGACCCATTGGAAGCAGAATTTGTCAATCCTCCTTATAATCAGGATGAGTCAGCGTTTCCCCACCTCTAGGACTCTTTAAAACAGGAAGTGTCAAAATGTCCCTGCTCTTTTGAACCAAGAAGTTTCAATGTTTCTCTGTCCTTAAATTAGAAGAAGGCGATGTCAGTGTTTCCCCACTCCTTAGACCCATGAGAAGCAGGAAGTGTCAGTGTTTTCCCATCCCTTAGACTCAGAAAAAGCAGGAAGTGTCAGTGTTTTCTTGCCACTTAGGCTCATTATAAGCAGGAAGTGTCACCTGTCTCTAGGACTCTTTAAAATCAGGAAGAGTCAGTGTTTCCCAGCTTCTAGGATTCCTTAAAATCAGGAAGAGTCAGTGTTTCCCAGCTTCTAGGACTCCTTAAAATCAGGAAGAGTCAGTGTTTTCCCACCTCTAGCACTTTTTAAAGTAAGGAAGAGTCAGCGTTTCTCCGCCACTAGGACTCCTTAAACCAGGAAGTGTCAACATTTTCCTGCTCTTTTGAACCAAGAAGTTTCAATGTTTCCCTGTCCTTAAATCAGAAGAAGGCGGTGTCAGTGTTTCCCCACTCCTTAGACTCATTAGAAGCAGGAAGTGTCAGTCTTTTCCCACCCTCTAAAGACTCATTAGAAGCAGGAATTGTTGGAAGTGTTCCAGCCCCTTAGACTCATTAGAAGCAGGAAGTGTCAGTGTTTTCTTGCCACTTAGGCTCATTAGAGGCAGGAAGTGTCAGTGTTTCCCCTGCACCTTAGACTCATTAGAAGCAGGAAGTGTCAGTGTTTTCCAGCCCCTTAGACTCATTAGAAGCAGGAAGTGTGAGTGTTTTCCCGCCCCTTAGCCTCATTAGAAGCAGGAAGTGTCAGTGTTTTCCCGCCACTTAGCCTCATTAGAAGCAGGAAGTGTCAGTGTTTTCCCGCCCCTTAGCCTCTTTAGAAGCAGGAAGTGTCAGTGTTTTATTGCACCTAAGACTCATTAGAGGCAGGAAGTGTCAGTGTTTTCCTGCCCCTTAGGCTCATTAGAAGCAGGAAGTGTCAGTGTTTTCCCGCCCCTTAGCCTCATTAGAAGCAGGAAGTGTCAGTGTTTTATTGCACCTAAGACTCATTAGAGGCAGGAAGTGTCAGTGTTTTCCTGCCCCTTAGGCTCATTAGAAGCAGGAAGTGTCAGTGTTTTCCCACCCCTTAGACTCATTAGAAGCAGGAAGTGTCAGTGTTTTCCTGGCCCCTTAGGCTCATTAGAAGCAGGAAGTGTCAGTGTTTTCCTGCACCTTAGACTCATTAGAAGCAGGAAGTGTCAGTGTTTTCCTGCACCTTAGACTCATTAGAAGCAGGAAGTGTCAGTGTTTTCCTGCACCTTAGACTCATTAGAAGCAGGAAGTGTCGATTTTTTTCCCGCCCCTTAGACTCATTAGAAGCAGGAAGTGTCAGTGTTTTCTCGCCCCTTAGACTCATTAGAAGCAGGAAGTGTCAGTGTTTTCTCGCCCCTTAGACTCATTAGAAGCAGGAAGTGTCAGTGTTTTCCCGCCCCTTAGACTCATTAGAAGCAGGAAGTGTCAGTGTTTTCCTGCCCCTTAGACTCATTAGAAGCAGGAAGTGTCAGTGTTTTTCCACCCCTTAGACTCATTAGAAGCAGGAAGTGTCAGTGTTTTCTCGCCCCTTAGACTCATTAGAAGCAGGAAGTGTCAGTGTTTTCCCGCCCCTTAGACTCATTAGAAGCAGGAAGTGTCAGTGTTTTCCTGCCCCCTAAAGACTCTTTTGAAGCAGGAAGTGTCAGTGTTTTCCCACCCCTTAGACTCATTAGAAGCAGGAAGTGTCAGTGTTTTCCCGCCCCTTAGACTCATTTGAAGCAGGAAGTGTCAGTGTTTTCCTGCCCCTTAGACTCATTAGAAGCAGGAAGTGTCAGTGTTTTCCTGCACCTTAGACTTAATAGAAGCAGGAAGTGTTAAAGTTTCGTTGTCCCTTAGATTTATTAGATGTAGATCATGTAAATGTTTTCCCACACTTAAGACTCATTAATAGCAGGAAGTTATTAGGATTTACAACAGATCCTGTAATTTAAAGGGGCAGGTCTTTCTTAAAGAAAGTTTGGATTGTTAGAGAATGCGGAGGAGGACATGGCTGTACTTGAAAGACACAAGTCTACGTCCATGTCTGCTATTGCAGATCTAGCTGTAATACCTGACCCAACCTGTGACCAGGAGTGGCGCTGTTTCTGGAAGCTTGCAGCCATGTTTTTCTAATTAGGAACGAGCCTGAATATGGAAAACTGATACGTTCGTGATCACACATAAGAGCGTAGAGGACGCAGATCGTTGTTCGGCGTGTATATAATGGAAGCGAGCGTATCTGACACTCGTTAATAAGATAATGAGCGGGTCACATAATTAAACTTGTCTCCGCTATAATTACACAAGGATGTTTCCTCTAAGACCTGATTACAGTAAATCACAGCTCCAGCATCATTACACAGGCGAAATCTATATATAATGTGATTTTATATCTTCCAGTCACATCCAGAGCTGCAATCACAATTCTGCTACTATCCTGTTAATTCTCAGGCTGCAGTAAACTCCTATTTAAGTGCTGCTCCCTGAACTGTGACCTGAGCCTGCTGCGGTGCATTGTGGGAGATGTAGTCCATATGTCTGGCACTGTGTAGGCATCACGTGTTGAAAAAAAAAATGCATTGTGAGTGCAGCTCTGGATATGATTGGAGCATAAGACATGATCAGGGAAATGGTGGAGCGCTGAGGGCCTCTAGTGGCGACAGAGTAAATTGCAGCATGCTGGAATTTGTAAAAAATGGTAAATACAGAAATAGAGAATAAAAATTACAAAATAAAAATATATATATATATATTTTTTCTTGGCTCCAGTATGGATAGGATGAGACCAAGAACTTTATAAAGAATCGCCATCCATTTCTGTCTGGACGGCGCAGTGGGCGAATCCAGGAGGTTTTCCGAGGCGAATTAACCGCAGGAGATAATCGGAGTGAAGGGCAGAGTCTGTCAAGTCGATAAATCGCTTGTAATTCAGCTGTAGCTCCTGTAACAAAAAAGAAAACTGAACAGTCTGTATTATACTTCAGAGCTGCATTCATAATTCTGCAGAGCTGAAATCGTTAATTATTCCCTGATCCTTCAGTTTCTTCTATTGTTGTACAGGAATCTAAAAGAAATGAGCACACATCCGATTCTAAGGATGCGTCTGTCAACAGCCTTGCTGACTGTTTCCATTAACAAACTGCAGAATTGTGAATGCAGCTCTGAAGTGAAATTCAGAATCTAACTGTAATTATTCAAAAGTAACAAACTGAAGCTCAGACTAGGATCTTATGACCTTCGGAGCTTACAATCTACGCCCTATGTATAGAGGTAAACAGTAAAATACCTTAAACTGACAGGCGTAGTCCTCCTTGTTCCGGATGACGCATTTCAGCTGCTCCTGTACGGTGCAAATCCTACCGGGAAGGAAATGCAGGCGCGGTATATAGTAAAGTGACACTACATACGTGTGTGTATATATATATATATGCACACACACACATTATATGTGTGTGTGTGTGTGTGTGTATATATGTATATATATATACAGGGCGGTCCAAAAGTAGGTGGACAGCATGTGTAATATGGTTTTCAAACATGGTGTAAAGCGAAACTGACTCAGTTGCCCTTAGCAACCAATCAGATTCCACCTTTCATTTTCCAAACAGCCTGTGAAGAATGAAAAGTGGAATCTGATTGGCTGCTAAGGGCAACTGAGTCAGTTTCACTTTACACCATGTTTGATAACCCTATTACACATACTGTCCACCTACTTTTGGACCACCCTGTATATAAATAAATATATATATATATATATATATATATATATATATATATATATATATATATATATATATATGTAGAGTACAGACCAAAAGTTTGGACACACCCTCTCATTCAAAGAGTTTTCTTTATTTTCAGGACTCTGAAAATTGTAGATTCACATTGAAGGAATCCAAACTATGAATTATCACATGTGGAATGAAATACTTAACAAAAAAGTGTGAAACAACTGAAAATATGTCTTATATTCTAGGTTCTTCACAGTAGCCACCTTTTGCTTTGATTACTGCTTTGCACACTCTTGGCATTCTCTTGATAAGCTTCAAGAGGTAGTCACCGGAAATGGTCTTCCAACAGTCTTGAAGGAGTTCCCAGAGATGCTTAGCACTTGTTGGCCCTTTTGTCTTCACTCTGCGGTCCAGCTCACCCCAAACCATCTCGATTGGGTTCAGGTCTGGTGACTGTGGAGACCAGGTCATCTGGCGTAGCATCCTATCACTCTCCTTCTTAGTCAAATAGCCCTTACACAGCCTGGAGGTGTGTCTGGGGTCATTGTCCTGTTGAAAAATAAATGATGGTCCAACTAAATGCAAACCGGATGGAATAGCATGCCGCTGCAAGATGCTGTGGTAGCCATGCTGGTTCAGTATGCCTTCAATTTTGAATAACTCCCCAACAGTGTCACCAGCAAAGCACCCCCCACACCATCACACCTCCTCCTCCATGCTTCACGGTGGGAACCAGCCATGTAGAGTCCATCCGTTCACCTTTTCTGCGTCACACAAAGACACGGTGGTTGCACCCAAAGATCTCAAATTTGGACTCATCAGACCAAAGCACAGATTTCCACTGATCTAATGTCCATTCCTTGTGTTCTTTAGCCCAAACAAGTCTCTTCTGCTTGTTGCCTGTCCTTAGCAGTGGTTTCCTAGCAGCTATTTTACCATTAAGGCTGCTGCATAAAGTCTCCTCTTAACAGTTGTTCTAGAGATGAGAAGGTGTGTCCAAACTTTTGGTCTGTACTATATATATATATATATATATATATATATATATATATATATATACAGTGCCTACAAGTAGTCTTCAACCCCCTGCAGATTTAGCAGGTTTGATAAGATGCAAATAAGTTAGAGCCTGCAAACTTCAAACAAGAGCAGGATTTATTAACAGATGCATAAATCTTACAAACCAACAAGTTATGTTGCTCAGTTAAATTTTAATAAATTTTCAACATAAAAGTGTGGGTCAATTATTATTCAGCCCCTAGGTGTAATATTTTGTGGAATAACCCTTGTTTGCAATTACAGCTAATAATCGTCTTTTATAAGACCTGATCAGGCCGGCACAGGTCTCTGGAGTTATCTTGGCCCTCTCCTCCATGCAGATCTTCTCCAAGTTATCTAGGTTCTTTGGGTGTCTCATGTGGACTTTAATCTTGAGCTCCTTCCACAAGTTTTCAATTGGGTTAAGGTCAGGAGACTGACTAGGCCACTGCAACACCTTGATTTTTTCCCTCTTGAACCAGGCCTTGGTTTTCTTGGCTGTGTGCTTTGGGTCGTTGTCTTGTTGGAAGATGAAATGACGACCCATCTTAAGATCCTTGATGGAGGAGCAGAGGTTCTTGGCCAAAATCTCCAGGTAGGCCGTGCTATCCATCTTCCCATGGATGCGGACCAGATGGCCAGGCCCCTTGGCTGAGAAACAGCCCCACAGCATGATGCTGCCACCACCATGCTTGACTGTAGGGATGGTATTCTTGGGGTCATATGCAGTGCCATCCAGTCTCCAAACGTCACGTGTGTGGTTGGCACCAAAGATCTCGATCTTGGTCTCATCAGACCAGAGAACCTTGAACCAGTCTGTCTCAGAGTCCTCCAAGTGATCATGAGCAAACTGTAGACGAGCCTTGACATGACGCTTTGAAAGTAAAGGTACCTTACGGGCTCGTCTGGAACGGAGACCATTGTGGTGGAGTACGTTACTTATGGTATTGACTGAAACCAATGTCCCCACTGCCATGAGATCTTCCCGGAGCTCCTTCCTTGTTGTCCTTGGGTTAGCCTTGACTCTTCGGACAAGCCTGGCCTCGGCACGGGTGGAAACTTTCAAAGGCTGTCCAGGCCGTGGAAGGCTAACAGTAGTTCCATAAGCCTTCCACTTCCGGATGATGCTCCCAACAGTGGAGACAGGTAGGCCCAACTCCTTGGAAAGGGTTTTGTACCCCTTGCCAGCCTTGTGACCCTCCACAATCCTGTCTCTGATGGCCTTGGAATGCTCCTTTGTCTTTCCCATGTTGACCAAGTATGAGTGCTGTTCACAAGTTTGGGGAGGGTCTTAAGGTGGCTTTACACACTGCAACATCGCAAACGACATCGCTGTAATGTCACCGGTTTTGTGACGTTATAGCGACCTCCCCAGCAACATTGCAGTGTGTGAAACACATCAGCGACCTGGCCCCTGCTGTGAAGTTGCTGATCACTACAAATCGTTCAGGACCATTCTTTGGTCCTTTGTGTCCCGCTGTGCAGCATGATCGCTAGAAAGTTTCAGTGTCTAAAGAGGACTTAAAACACTGGAAACGAGTTATGTGTCACAATGTCTGTCAATCACTATTCTCTGTCAGTCGGTCTCTCCCTCTCGGTCTCTCACTGGATCCAGCGGTGGATGCAGCGGTGGCCGCGGGTAACCTCAGTGACAGCTCAGCTGATCACGCTACTCACCGCCGCTCCGGTCAGCTCCACGCAGCAACTGAGGTGAGTAGCGCGATCAGCTGAGTTGTCACTGAGGTTACCCGCGGCCACCGCTGCATCCACTGCTGGATCCAGTGACAGCGGGTAACCTCAGTGACAGCTCAGCTGATCGCGCGGCTGTCTTCATTAGCTGCGTGGAGGTGACAGGAGCGGCGGTGTATTCTGCAGCTCCTGTCACCTGCATGCAGCAGAGCTGGAAGCGACGCTGGAGGTCCGTGGATTACGCCGGACATGGAGGCCTTTTTGGGGCTGATTAAATTAGTGATGAGGGAATTTGTTTGTGTTTTTTATTTCTAATAAAGGATTTTTCGGGTGTGTGTGTTTATTTACTGTAATTTACAGATTAATCATGGAAGGTATCTCATAGACGCCTGACATGATTAATCTAGGACTTATTGGCAGCTATGGGCTGCCAATAACTCCTTATTACCCTGATTTGCCAACGCACCAGGGCAAATCGGGAAGAGCCGGGTACAGTCCCAGAACTGTCGCATATAATGTATGCGGCAATTCTGGGCGGCTGTTGGCTGATATTGTTAGGCTGGGGGGCTCCCCATAACGTGGGGCTCCCCATCCTGAGAATACCAGCCTTCAGCCGTATGGCTTTATCTGGCTGGTATTAAAATTGGGGGGACCGCATGCCGTTTTTTTTAATTATTTAATTATTTATTTCACTGCACAGTATAGATACGCCCACCGGCTGCTGTGATTGGGTGCAGTGAGACACCTGTCACTCAGCGTGGAGGCGTGTCTCACTGCAACCAATCATAGGCGCCTGTGGGCGGGAAAAGTAGGGAATACGAAATTGTTTGATGAGCGGCCGGCTTTTTCAAAATAGTAAAAGCCGCCGGAGCAGTGTGAACGCCGTGCAGCGCCGCGCCGGGGAACGGTGAGTATGAGAGAGGAGGGGAAAATGACCGACAGACTGTGAGAGAGGGACAGAGATAGTGACGGACCGACAGAGAGAGAATAGAGACCGAGAGGGAGAGACCGACTGACAGAGAATAGTGATTGACAGACATTGTGACATCGCTCGTTTCCAGTGTTTGACTAGCTAGGTCGTTCTGCAGGTCCGGATCGCTGTTGCGTCGTTGGCCAGGTTTGCCTGTTTGACAGCTCACCAGAGACTCACCAGAGACTTTGTAGTGATCCCGGCCAGGTTGGGATCGCTGAAAGTCTCAGTGTGTAAAGGGGCCTTTAATTAGTCAGAAAAGGCTGGAAAAAGAGATAATTAATCCAAACATGTGAAGCTCATTGTTCTTTGTGCCTGAAATACTTCTTAATACTTTAGGGGAACCAAACAGAATTCTGGTGGTTTGAGGGGTTGAATAATAAATGACCCTCTGAATAAACTTTTCACAATTTAAAAAAAAAAATAAAAAAAGAAATAACATTCTTTTTTGCTGCATTTCACACTTCCAGGCTGATCTACAGTCCAAATGTCACAATGCCAAGTTATTCCGAATGTGTAAACCTGCTAAATCTGCAGGGGGTTGAATACTACTTGTAGGCACTGTACATATATACACTAGTCCTGTATATCCAGGGCAACTAAGCCTATAGTAAATCTAGCCACAAGACTCGAAATGCGTGATGTACTCCATAGGAATTAATGGTGAATCACCAACGTGGGGGCTACTGTATAGAGGCAGTCATGCCGTCTCAGGGTCAGGCATATGGAGGACATACTTATCCTGAAATGACTTCAGTTCCTCCTCATGCCGCTTTTTCAGTGACTCCCTCAGCAGCTCGGACTGTCTCCGCTCCTCGGCGATCGCTTCCGATACAGCTTCCTTCATACGCTCCTTGTAATATATCTGAGAATAAGCAGAGGTGGATGATAGGTACAGCAGTGTCACGGGTGTGTCATGGGTGACAGACAGTCCTGTGGTGTCCGGCTGAAGAAGGTCGCAGCGTTTGTCTGCACAAACTGCTCCCTGACCTTCTATTCTTCTTGCTGTGGTGTAAATGGTATCCTATGTATCTTCTCTGCTTGGGAGTTATCCCTTTCCTTTTAGGACCCTGCGGATATCCTCACCTTTCAGCTGTTAATCATCACTTCCCCTTGTGTCTTTAAATACCCACATTTCCCCTTGGTGTTGGCTGGTGATAGAGTTAATAACCTATACAGGCCTCGGATGCAAGCAGTCGGCTTGCATTCATCTGAAGATACATTGTCATTGCTTCTCTCGCCAAGTCTTCTTGGAGATAAGTTATTTGTTCACTTTCCCCTGGTTGTGCACCCTTTGTCTTCTCTAGAGCTTAGTGGGGTTGACTAAGTGCTCATTCCATCCATTCCCTACCTAGGGCCCAGTTCAGGGTCAGCCAGGGCCAGGTATCCTGCTCGGCGCATAGGTGTGGAAACTATCTTGGGTGGGCAGGGGAGCCAGGGGCTAGCGGTAGGCTTGGTTAGGGGTCACCTCCCACCCCTTCTCTAGACACAGGGTTTCCCTTCCCTGTCGCCGTACACGTGGTACTTTCACATGCCTAACGTGACAAGTAGTCCCCAGAGCTGTCAGTAATAGTGTAATTCTATCTAATAGGATCTATAGCTGATACAATGTATTAATCGGTACAGTGGGCAGGGGCGTGTACATGGAGGTGGAGTCATAATGAAGTCCCACCCCCGAGTTTCCGTTTCCACTCAATTCTGCCATTATTGAGGTCAGCAAATAAAAAAACAGGCATTTATCATCAACGTAGCCTGATTCCTGCTCTTAAATAAGAGCGGGGGATGTTTCCATCAATCTATGCACCATCCTGACCACTAGAGGTCATACTGCCCTGACCACTTATGTCTCTGCTGCGCTCTATGGCCCCTCTAAAAAAATTACTTTCACTCCTCAACTGTGGAAAACTGCATCTTTTTTTCTGAAGTGAATGGGACTGAGCTGCAATGCCACATACAACTATAAACTAGTGCGGCGCTGTTTTGAGGAAGATTTTTTTTTGGACACATTCTTCAGTCCCCACATTATTTTGGTACACACCAGGTTCTTACCTCTGCTGCCTCTTTCACTGCCCGTATCTCCCTCTCCTGTTCCCTCTCCGCCCGATTCTGCTCCTCCTGACGCGCTTCTTCCACAGCCACAGTGGACTCCGTCTTCCAGCTCCGCCGCACGTCCTCCATCTCCTTCTCCAGATCTTTCCGGATCCTTTGACGCAGAGTCTTTATTCGTTCCTCCTCTAGACGCTTGCGGTTGGTGGCGATCTCTGCCAGCTGTTTCTGAAAAGACTGGGGCACAGAATGACCCCAGAACAGGTACAGAGTGGGCACAGAACAGACAGAACAGGTACAGAGTGGGCACAGAACAGACAGAACAGGTACAGAGTGGGCACAGAACAGACAGAACAGGTACAGAGTGGGCACAGAACATACACAGAACAGGCACAGAACAGGCACAGAACAGGCACAGAACAGGCATAGAACAGGCATAGAACAGGCACAGAACAGGCACAAAACATACACAGAACAGGTACAGAACAGGCACAAAACAGACACAGAACAGGCACAGAACAGGCACAAAACATACACAGAACATACACAGAACAGGTATAGAATGAGCACAGAACAGGCACAGAACAGGCACAAAACAGACACAGAACATACACAGAACAGGTATAGAATGAGCACAGAACAGGCACGGAATGAGCAAAGAACGGGCACAGAATGAGCACAGAAAAGGCACGGAATTAGCACAGAACGGGCACAGAATGAGCACAGAACAGGCACAGAACAGGCACAGAACAGGCACAGATTGAGCACAGAACAGGCACAGAACAGGCACAGAACAGGCACAGATTGAGCACAGAACAGGCACAGAGTGGCACAGAAAAGACACAAAACATACACAGAACAGGCACAGAATGAGAACAGAATAAGTGTCACGCTCCCCGGGTCCTCTGCCCCGCTCCCCGGCTCACCTGCCACGCTGCCCGCTCCTCAGCCCCCGGATTCCGTCCGTCCCAGGCCCCCTGGTCCCCGATCCCGGCGCCCGACGGCTTCTCAGGACCTGGCCGGCTCTCCTGCGTCCTCCTCTCAGCCTCCTTCCCTGGCTTCTGGCACCCGGGCGGCGCGCATGCGCGTTAGGGCGCGCGCGCGGTCACTGACCCTTTCTTAAAGGGCCAGCGTCCATTAACAGGAAATGAGGTTGAACAGGTACTGGGTATAAAGGGGGTTATTGTCCAAGGGGGCGGGGCCTGATCTTCGTGTTCCCTGAGCTAGGAGTCAGGTCTCCTGGTGTTTATGTGCCTGTACTCACCTATCTCTCTTTGTAGAGCCGTACCTGCCTCGCCATCCAGTCAGCCGTATCCTGAACCCCGCACACTGTCCGTCTGCCATCTGACAGTCCGTACCATCTCGGATCCCTGCGGTGACCCGTCATCTCGCTCCTGAGGTTCCGGACCCCGCCTGATATCATCTCGGCTTCCGAACCTGAGCTACGTCACCAGGACTACCATCTGTGACTCCGTGGTCCCAGGGACTCCTCCGCTGCCTTCACTTGCACGGACTGTTCTGCTGCCCATCAGTGCTTCAGCTGCCGGACTCCCTACCACCATCTTCGAGTTCGGTCCAGTGGATCCACCTCCTGGGTCTGCCCGACCGCCCGGCCGTGACAGTAAGATCAGGCCATGGATCCCGCTGCAGCACTAGCGGCCTTGCAAGAGGAACTCCAACGTCAGCATGAAGTCCAGACCCGCATGTTGCAATTTATGACCTCCGTGGACACCCGCCTGTACACGTTACAAGCATCAATGACGCCTGCGGCACCCAGGTCCCCAGCTAGGCAAGCCATGGCTCCCGCACCAGTGGCAGCCTTTTCAGATGCTTCCCGTCTCCGTTTGGCGTCACCACCTCGTTATGCTGGAGATCCCAAGACCTGCAGGGGCTTCATAAACCAGTGTTCCCTTCATTTCACGCAGCTGCCACATCTGTTCGCCTCTGACCAAGCCAAGGTCGCCTTTATAATGTCTCATCTGGAGGGCGAGGCGCTGGCGTGGATGAACCCCTTGTGGGAGAAGGAGGACCCCATGACCAAGAACCTTCAAGACTTCCTGCAGGCCTTTCGCAGCACCTTCGACGAGCCGGGACGCGCCTCTGCGTCTGCTTCATCCCTCCTCCGCCTACGTCAAGGAACACTGACGGTGGGCCAATATGCCATCCGTTTCCGTACTTTGGCTTCTGAACTCGGGTGGAATAATGAGGCCCTGACAGCCGCCTTCTGGGAAGGACTCTCGAGTCGCATCAAGGATGAGTTGGCGGGCCGTGACGTGCCCTCCACCCTAGATGCCCTGATTGCCCTAGCCACTCGAGTGGACATTCGTTTCCAGGAACGCTCCAAAGAGCTGTATCGTGAGAGACGTGCAGTACGGCACTCCCCTCCTCCACAGAAGTCCTCTGTGCCTCACTCATCAACAGCTGGGATTCCTGTCCACGAGCCCATGCAGGTTGACCGAGTACGACAGTCTGACCAACGTAGAGCAGAGCGGCTCGCCAAAGGCCTCTGCTTTTACTGCGGAGAGGGCACTCATCTCTTACGCTCCTGTCCGGAAAGGCCGGGAAACTCCAAAGCCTAGGGTTGGTAGGAGAGGCCACCCTAGGTGCTGGGACTCTCTCAGACCCAGTTATGTGGACGGTACAAGTGTCAACAGGAGAGACGCGCTTCACGGCTGAGGCATACCTCGACTCCGGAGCAGCAGGCAATTTTATCCAGCAGGCCACGGTGGACAAGTACCAGCTGCCTGTTACTCCACTCAATAAGCCCCTAGTGATTGCCTCGGTGGATGGGAGACCCCTCTCTGATACCATCTCCTGGGTCACCAAGCCGGTGGAATTGCGTATAGGTGCTCTGCACACCGAGAACATCGCTCTCTACGTCCTTCCACACATGTCCCATCAAATCCTGCTGGGACTTCCTTGGTTGCGGACACACGAACCATCAGTCAGCTGGGGTACTGGCGAAATCACTCGTTGGGGCTCTGCCTGTCATGAGAGATGTCTAAAGTCCCTACAACCAATCCGACGTCCCCCGGCTCCAGAGAACCTACCGGAACTGCCCTCGGCCTATTGGTCCTTCGCGGACGTTTTTGACAAGAAGGAGTCTGAGGTACTTCCGCCACACCGTCCCTACGATTGCGCCATCGACCTGCTCCCAGGAACAACACCACCTCGAGGACGGATATATCCGTTGTCTCCAGCTGAAACCAGGGCCATGTCCACATACATCACGGAAAGCCTGGCAAAGGGATTCATCCGGAGATCCTCCTCTCCTGCGGGAGCAGGCTTCTTCTTCGTTAAGAAGAAAGAGGGTGACCTTCGCCCATGCATTGACTACCGGGGCTTGAATCAGATCACCATAAAAAACAAGTACCCCCTACCGCTCATCCCCGAATTGTTCGACCGGCTCAGAGGAGCCCGTGTGTTCACCAAACTGGATCTTCGGGGTGCCTACAACCTAGTTCGTATCCGCTCTGGGGACGAATGGAAGACCGCATTTAATACTCGCGACGGGCACTACGAATACTGCGTGATGCCCTTCGGTCTGTGTAACGCTCCTGCCGTATTCCAAGAACTGGTGAACGACATTTTCCGGGACCTCCTCTACCTCTGTGTAGTAGTTTATCTGGATGACATCCTTGTCTTCTCTCCGGACCTCCAGACCCACAGAGAGAACGTAAAGCTGGTTCTACAAAGACTGAGAGAGAATCGTCTCTACGCCAAATATGAGAAGTGCGTCTTTGAGCAGTCTTCTCTTCCTTTCCTGGGATACATCATCTCGGGTACTGGGTTGCAGATGGATCCAAAGAAGGTCTCCTCCATACTCAACTGGCCTCCCCCTTCTGGACTGAAGGCAATCCAACGGTTCCTGGGATTCGCCAACTACTACCGCCAGTTTATCCCGCACTTCTCCGCCCTGACTGCTCCTCTCTCCGCTTTGACCAAAAAGGAGGCTAAACCAAAGGACTGGTCACCTGCGGCCGACGCCGCGTTTTGCTCTTTGAAGCGAGCTTTCGCCTCCTCTCCTGTACTCCACCGACCGGAGTTAAACCGCCAGTTCACCTTGGAGGTGGATGCCTCCTCCTCAGGAGCCGGAGCAGTGCTCATGCAAAAATCCTCCTCCGGGAAGATGGTGACTTGCGGTTTCTTTTCTAAGAGCTTCTCAGCACCTGAACGGAATTACACCATCGGTGACCGAGAATTATTGGCGGTCAAACTAGCTCTGGAGGAGTGGCGTTACCTCCTGGAAGGAGCAGTGTACCCCGTGACCATCTACACGGACCACAAGAACCTGGAATACCTGCGGTCCGCTCAGCGACTGAACCCACGGCAAGCCAGGTGGTCCTTATTCTTTGCCAGGTTTGACTTCCAGCTCCACTTCCGACCCGCGGACAAGAATGTACGCGCCGATGCCTTGTCTAGGTCCCTCATGCCCATGGAGCAGGAGGAAGAGACTACCCAACCTATCATCCCTCCTAGCAAGATTGTTCCGGTGGCTCCCGTCACTCTGGCCCAAATACCACCCGGGAAGACCTATGTCTCGGAGACCGACAGGCTAAAAGTGTTACACTGGGGTCATGCCTCAAAAACAGCCGGCCATGCAGGCCAGAAGAGAACATGGGGTGCGATTGTACGCCATTACTGGTGGCCATCCCTTCGCACTGACGTCGCCGCCTTTGTCTCTGCCTGTTCCTCTTGTGCCAGGAACAAGACGCCCAAACACCTGCCCTATGGCCGTCTTCTGCCTCTACCGATACCCTCAGTTCCGTGGCAACACATAGCTATGGACTTTATTACGGACTTGCCATTGTCATCCGGACACACAGTCATATGGGTCGTGGTGGATCGGTTCTCTAAAATGGCCCATTTCGTCCCTATGGCTGGACTGCCCTCTGCTCAGGAACTCGCGGACGCCTATATACAACACATCTTCCGCTTGCATGGCTTTCCATTACACATCGTATCAGACAGAGGAACTCAGTTCACTTCCCGCTTCTGGAGGGCTCTCTGTAACCATCTGGGAGTGACTCTGGACTTTTCATCTGCATACCATCCTCAGTCTAATGGCCAGGTAGAGAGGGTCAATCAAATCTTGACCTCTTTCTTACGTCACTACGTCAATGCCCATCATGACGACTGGTCCGCCCTTCTACCTTGGGCTGAATTCTCCCACAACCACCACTTCAGTGAGTCGTCCTCCAGCTCTCCCTTCCATGTTGTCTACGGGCTTCAGCCTTCCATCCCATTGCCTGTATCCCCCTCTTCGGATGTCCCTGCTGCAGATACAGTAGCCCGTGACTTTGCAAACATTTGGGACTCTGTCAAATCGTCCCTTGGGCGTGCTTCCCTGCGGATGAAAAGACACGCCGACAAGAGACGTCTGGACCCTCCGTGTTTCTCTCCTGGAGACCTCGTCTGGCTTGCTTCCCAGTACGTCCGCCTGAAGATACCATCATACAAGCTGGGTCCTCGCTACATTGGGCCGTTTAAAGTTCTCAGCAAGATCAATGAGGTTTCCTACAAGCTACAGCTCCCGGCCACGATGAGGATACCCAACTCATTCCACGTCTCCCTGCTCAAGCCGGTTATCCTTGGTCCCTTCTCCGATGCTGCCAGTCCGGCCCCTCCACCTATTGCCGATGACGACATCTATGCGGTAAGGGATATCGTGGCCATGAAGACTGTTCGAGGTCGGCAGTTCTTCCTGGTGGACTGGGAAGGGTATGGTCCTGAGGATAGGTCTTGGGAGCCCAGGGAGAACGTGGGCACTCCTCTTATCCGTGCCTTCATGTCCCGGTTGCGGGGTGGGGGGCGTGGGGGGGGGGTACTGTCACGCTCCCCGGGTCCTCACCCCCGCTCCCCGGCTCACCTGCCACGCTGCCCGCTCCTCAGCCCCCGGATTCCGTCCGTCCCAGGCCCCCTGGTCCCCGATCCCGGCGCCCGACGGCTTCTCAGGACCTGGCCGGCTCTCCTGCGTCCTCCTCTCAGCCTCCTTCCCTGGCTTCTGGCACCCGGGCGGCGCGCATGCGCGTTAGGGCGCGCGCGCGGTCACTGACCCTTTCTTAAAGGGCCAGCGTCCATTAACAGGAAATGAGGTTGAACAGGTACTGGGTATAAAGGGGGTTATTGTCCAAGGGGGCGGGGCCTGATCTTCGTGTTCCCTGAGCTAGGAGTCAGGTCTCCTGGTGTTTATGTGCCTGTACTCACCTATCTCTCTTTGTAGAGCCGTACCTGCCTCGCCATCCAGTCAGCCGTATCCTGAACCCCGCACACTGTCCGTCTGCCATCTGACAGTCCGTACCATCTCGGATCCCTGCGGTGACCCGTCATCTCGCTCCTGAGGTTCCGGACCCCGCCTGATATCATCTCGGCTTCCGAACCTGAGCTACGTCACCAGGACTACCATCTGTGACTCCGTGGTCCCAGGGACTCCTCCGCTGCCTTCACTTGCACGGACTGTTCTGCTGCCCATCAGTGCTTCAGCTGCCGGACTCCCTACCACCATCTTCGAGTTCGGTCCAGTGGATCCACCTCCTGGGTCTGCCCGACCGCCCGGCCGTGACAATAAGCAAGGCAACAGAGCGGGTACAGAACAGGCACAGAACAGGCAACAGATCGGGCACAGAACAGGCACAGAATGAGCACAGAACAGGCACAGAGCAGGCAAAAGAGCGGGCACAGAACAGGCACAGAGCTAGCACAGAACAAGCACAGATCAGGCACAGAACAAGAACAGAATGAGCACAGAGCAGACACAGGACAGGCACAGAGCGGGCACAGAACAGGCACAGAATAAGCACAGAGTGGGCACAGAACAGGCACAGAACAGGTAACAGAGCAGACAAAGAATGGGCACAGGCACAGAGGGGGCACAGCACAGACACAGAATGGGCACAGGCACAGAGGGGGCACAGCACAGACACAGAATGGGCACAGGCACAGAGGGGGCACAGCACAGACACAGAATGGGCACAGGCACAGAGGGGGCACAGCACAGACACAGAATGGGCACAGGCACAGAGGGGGCACAGCACAGGCACAGAGGGGGCACAGCACAGGCACAGAGGGGGCACAGCACAGGCACAGAGGGGGCACAAAGTGGGAACAGTCGGCAGAGAATGGACACAGAACATTTGACAATTTTATGTACTTTTTCCATACAAAGGTTAATGGTGGCTTTTGCCTCATGTCCGGTGATGTTGCCCCGTGTATATATAACGCCCCCTGTGCTGTGCCCTGAGCTGGCGCTGTGGCACTGTCTGGCGGGTGCTCGTCTCGTGGTGCTGGTGGTTCTTACCTCCTTCTGGTCTTTTATCGCCTCCTCCTTTTCCCGCACCACTTTGGTAATGGCGGCTCGCAGGTCGGTACAAGTCTCGCACGGTACACCGGGCACAAATTTGGTTTCTGAAAAAAAAGGTTTTGAACTTAAAATATCATCTAAGAAAAAATCTATATATATAATTGCCTTATTCTGTCTGTCTGTCTTGCTCCAAAATTGTGTCACCGTGACAGTGTCCTTAGAGTGACAACTGTCGGATTGGCCGCTGGGCTCGGCCTGGCCCCGCCCCCTGCATGGATTGGCCGCTCGCCTCGGCCTGGCCCCGCCCCCCGCATGGATTGGCCGCTCGCCCTGGCCCTCCGCATGCATCGCCCGCTCTAGCGTACACCGGCTCCTGGTACACATGTGCAGGGAGTCGGCATACGCTGACACCTCGCCCGCTCAGCCCCGCCCCCGGCACACGTTGCCACGCTCGGACCCGCCCCCGGCGGCCCCAGCATGGGGGATGGAGCACGATCGGGGGTGTGCAGCATGGAGGATGGAGCACGATGGGGGGTGCGCAGCATGGGGGATGGAGCACGATGGGGGGTGCGCAGCATGGGGGATGGAGCACGATGAGGGGTGCGCAGCATGGTGGATGGAGCACGATGAGGGGTGCGCAGCATGGGGGATGGAGCACGATGAGGGGTGCGCAGCATGGGGGATGGAGCACGATGGGGGGTGCGCAACATGGAGGATGGAGCACAATGGGGGTGCGCAGAATGGAGAATGGAGCACGATGGGGGGTGTGCAGCATGGGGGATGGAGCATGATGGGGGGTGTGCAGCATGGGGGATGGAGCATGATGGGGGGTGCGCAGCATGGGGGATGGAGCACGATCGGGGGTGCGCAGCATGGGGGATGGAGCACGATGGGGGGTGCGCAGCATGTCGGATGGAGCACGATGGGGGGGTTTGCAGCATGGGGGATGGAGCACAATGGGGGGTGCGCAGCATGGGGGATGGAGTACAATAGGGGGTGCGCAGCATGGGGGATGGAGCACGATGGGGGGTTGGCAGCATGGGGGATGAAGCATGATGGGGGGTGCGCAGCATGGGGGATGGAACACGATGGGAGGTGCGCAGCATGGGGGATGGAGCACGATGAGGGGTGCACACCTCCCCCCAAAACACACACACACACCGCCACACGCGCACCGCACAACACACCACACACACACTGGGAACCACAAACACCGCCCTACACAGACACCCACACACACAGACAACACCCAACACACAAACACCGCGGCACACACAAATATATGCACATACCGCACAACACACACATTGCACAAAACATACCTCCCCCCAAAACACACACACCCCACACCCACACAAACCGCGCAACACACACAGCACCACACACACACAACACTGCAGACACACAGCGCTCCACAAACAACGCAACACACAAACAACACCGCTCTCACCCCCCCACCCAGAACATGTACAGCGCCTACACAAACACTGGCAACTACACACAACAACATCTATATATATATATAACAAAAATCATACATTAACTAAACTATACGTATATTCTAGAATACCCGATGCGTAGAATCGGGCCACCTTCTAGTATGTATATATTTACAGGGGAACACAGCGCCTTCCGATCATGGCATCCGTACAATGCCCTGCTAAGCTGAAGCATTGTGCAGAAATGCACCCAAACATGAGACCCCCAAACTGCCAAGAGGAGGAGTGAAGAAGAGAGCTCCGCCCCCCTGACCTCTGCCCGGACTACCCCTGTCAGTAAGGAGTCAGGAAGGGTCACATGACTCTTCCCAGCTTCAATGGCTGAAGACTCCTTAGATGGCATGGACATAGATTTTCTATTATTTTTAGAGAAAATCCCTTTAAATTTAAAGGAGAAGTGACCCCCTAAATTAAAGAGGTTGTAAAGCAGCGTTCAGGGTGCTGGGAAAGCTGGGTGATCCTGACGCTGTGTCTATGAGCATACAATGTGTCCAGGGATCGGGGCTCCTCATTTACGAGTGTGAACGAGCGGCTCCATAAAACGCCCTGTGTAAATGTTTTCGCCTTTTTATTTGCACAGTCAGGATTCCTTTTGTGTCCCATAAAACAAACTCTTGACCTCTGACCTGTCACCGGTCCTAGGGTCAGAAATGTCAAGAATTCTCGCCTCCCCCCAAGGAAGAGGCAGGACGGTCAAGAGAGAAGTCACCAAGATGGCGGCTGCAGATGTTTTCTACACAGTGACTGAAGCAAAATCCTCAGCAGCACAGAGTATTTTAGCAAAAATGTAAACGAATCTTGAGGGGTGGTGCCCGGACTGAGGGTTACTGGTCTGCTGGAAGGTCACAGCCTGGGAAATACATAGTGGAAAACGCAGATTACTTTCAGCAGCACAGAGGATTTCAGGAGATGACCGTATCAATCTAGTGCAGAGATATCAATCGCAAATACAAAGAGCGCCAAAGTTAAAAACATGGACAAAGTCGAGGGTCAACCTAGACGCAGGCCCCACATAGCTCTCCATACAGAATAATGGGCCCCACATAGCTCTCCATACAGAATAATGGGCCCCACATAGCTCTCCATACAGAATAATGCACCCCACATAGCCCTCCATACAGAATAATGGGCCCCACATAGCCCTCCATACAGAATAATGTGCCCCACATAGCCCTCCATACAGAATAATGTGCCCCACATAGCCCTCCATACAGAATAATGGCCCCACATAGCCCTCCATACAGAATAATGTGCCCCACATAGCCCTCCATACAGAATAATGTGCTCCACATAGCTCTCCATACAGAATAATGCACCCCACATAGCCCTCCATACAGAATAATGGGCCCCACATAGCTCTCCATACAGAATAATGGGCCCCACATAGCCCTCCATACAGAATAATGTCCCCACATAGCCCTCCATACAGAATAATGGGCCCCACATAGCCCCCCATACAGAATAATGGCCCCCACATAGCCCTCCATACAGAATAATGGACCCCACATAGCCCTCCAAACAGAATAATGGACCCCACATAGCCCTTCATACAGAATAATGAGCTCCACATAGCCCTCCATACAGAATAATGGGCCCCACATAGCCCCCCATACAGAATAATGGCCCCCACATAGCCCTCCATACAGAATAATGGACCCCACATAGCCCTCCAAACAGAATAATGGGCCCCACATAGCCTTCCATACAGAATAATGAGCTCCACATAGCCCTCCATACAGAATAATGTGCCCACATAGCCCTCCATACAGAATAATGGGCCCCACATAGCCCTCCATACAGAATAATGGGCCCCACATAGCCCTCCATACAGAATAATGTGCCCCACATAGCCCTCCATACAGAATAATGGGCCCCACATAGCCCTCCATACAGAATAATGGGCCCCACATAGCCCTCCATACAGAATAATGGGCCCCACATAGTCCTCCATACAGAATACTGGGCCCCACATAGCCCTCCATACAGAATAATGGGCCCCACATAGCCTTCCATACAGAATACTGGGCCCCACATAGCCTTCCATACAGAATAATGGGCCCCACATAGCCTTCCATACAGAATAATGGACCCCACATAGCTCTCTATACAGAATAATGGGCCCCACATAGCCCTCCATACAGAATAATGGGCCCACATAGCCCTCCATACAGAATAATGGGCCCCACATATCCCTCCATACAGAATAATGGGCCCCACATAGCCCTCCATACAGAATAATGGGCCCCACATATCCCTCCATACAGAATAATGGGCCCCACATAGCTCTCCATACAGAATAATGGGCCCCACATAGCCCTCCATACAGAATAATGGGCCCCACATAGCCTTCCATACAGAATAATTGGCCCCACATAGCCTTCCATACAGAATAATGGACCCCACATAGTTCTCTATTCAGAATAATGGGCCCCACATAGCCCTCCATACAGAATAATGGGCCCACATAGCCCTCCATACAGAATAATGGGCCCCACATATCCCTCCATACAGAATAATGGCCCCCACATAGCCCTCCATACAGAATAATGGCCCCCACATAGCCCTCCATACAGAATAATGGGCCCACATAGCCCTCCATACAGAATAATGGGCCCCACATAGCCCTCCATACAGAATAATGGCCCCACATAGCCCTCCATACAGAATAATGGGCCCCACATAGCCCTCCATACAGAATAATGGGCCCCACATAGCCCTCCATACAGAATAATGGCTCCACATAGCCCTCCATACAGAATAATGGCTCCACATAGCCCTCCGTACAGAATAATGGACCCCACATAGCCCTCCGTACAGAATAATGGGCTCCACATAGTCCTCCATACAGAATAATGGGCTCCACATAGCCCTCCATACAGAATAATGGCCCCACATAGCCCTCCATACAGAATAATGGGCCTCACATAGCCCTCCATACAGAATAATGGGCCCCACATAGTCCTCCATACAGAATAATGTAATCCACATAGCCCTCCATACAGAATAATGGCTCCACATAGCCCTCCATACAGAATAATGTGCCCCACATAGTCCTCCATACAGAATAATGAGCCCCACATAGCTCTCCATACAGAATAATGGGCCCCACATAGCCCTCCATACAGAATAATGGGCCCCACATAGTCCTCCATACAGAATAATGGGCCCCACATAGCCCTCCATACAGAATAATGGGCCCACATAGCCCTCCATACAGAATAATGGCTCCACATAGCCCTCCATACAGAATAATGGCCCCCACATAGCCCTCCATACAGAATAATGGGTCCCACATAGCCCTCCATACAGAATAATGGGCCCACATAGCCCTCCATACAGAATAATGGGCTCCACATAGCCCTCCATACAGAATAATGGACCCCACATAGCCCTCCATACAGAATAATGGGCCCCACATAGCCCTCCATACAGAATAATGGGCTCCACATAGTCCTCCATACAGAATAATGTGCCCCACATAGCCCTCCATACAGTATAATGTACCCACATAGCCCTCCATACAGAATAATGGGCCCCACATAGCCCTCCATACAGAATAATGGGCTCCACATAGTCCTCCATACAGAATAATGTGCCCCACATAGCCCTCCATACAGTATAATGTACCCACATAGCTCTCCATACAGAATAATGGGCCCCACATAGTCCTCCATACAGAATAATGAGCCCCACATAGTCCTCCATACAGAATAATGCACCCCACATATCCCTCCATACAGAATAATGTACCCACATAGCCCTCCATACAGAATAATGGGCTCCACATAGCCCTCCATACAGAATAATGGGCCTCACATAGCCCTCCATACAGAATAATGTACCCACATAGCACGCCATACAGAATAATGGGCTCCACATAGCCCTCCATACAGAATAATGTACCCACATAGCACGCCATACAGAATAATGGGCTCCACATAGCTCTCCATACAGAATAATGGGCCCCACATAACCCTCCATACAGAATAATGGGACCCACATAGCCCTCCATACAGAATAATGGGCCCCACATAGCCCTCCATACAGAATAATGGGACCCACATAGCCCTCCATACAGAATAATGGGCGCCACATAGCCCTCCATACAGAATAATGGCCCCCACATAGTCCTCTATACAGAATAATGGCCCCCACATAGCCCTCCATACAGAATAATGGCCCCACATAGTCCTCCATACAGAATAATGGCCCCACATAGTCCTCCATACAGAATAATGGGCCCCACATAGTCCTCCATACAGAATAATGGGCCCCACATAGCCCTCCATACAGAATAATGGCTCCACATAGCCCTCCATACAGAATAATGTACCCCACATAGCCCTCCATACAGAATAATGGGCCTCACATAGCCCTCCATACAGAATAATGTGCCCCACATAACCCTCCATACTGAATAATGGCACCACATAGCCCTCCATACAGAATAATGGCCCCACATAGACCTCCATACAGAATAATGGCCCCACATAGACCTCAATACAGAATAATGGGCCTCACATAGCCCTCCATACAGAATAATGGCCCCACATAGACCTCCATACAGAATAATGTGCCCCACATAACCCTCCATACTGAATAATGGCCCCACATAGTCCTCCATACAGAATAATGGCCCCACATAGTCCTCCATACAGAATAATGGCCCCACATAGTCCTCCATACAGAATAATGGGCCCCACATAGCCCTCCATACAGAATAATGGCCCCACATAGTCCTCCATACAGAATAATGGCCCCACATAGACCTCCATACAGAATAATGGGACCCACATAGCCCTCCATACAGAATAATAGCCCCACATAGCCCTCCATACAGAATAATGGGGCCCACATAGCCCTCCATACAGAATAATGGCCCCACATAGACCTTCATACAGAATAATGGGCCCCACATAGTCCTCCATACAGAATAATGGGCCCCACATAGCCCTCCATACAGAATAATGTGCCCCACATAGACCTCCATACAGAATAATGGGCCCCACATAGCCCTCCATACAGAATAATGGCCCCACATAGTCCTCCATACAGAATAATGGGCCCCACATAGACCTCCATACAGAGTAATGTGCCCCACATAGACCTCCATACAGAATAATGGGCCCCACATAGTCCTCCATACAGAATAATGGGCCCCACATAGCCCTCCATACAGAATAATGGGCCCCACATAGTCCTCCATACAGAATAATGGCCCCACATAGTCCTCCATACAGAATAATGGGCCCCACATAGCCCTCCATACAGAATAATGGGCCCCACATAGCCCTCCATACAGAATAATGGGCCCCACATAGTCCTCCATACAGAATAATGGCCCCACATAGTCCTCCATACAGAATAATGGGCCCCACATAGCCCTCCATACAGAATAATGGCCCCACATAGTCCTCCATACAGAATAATGTGCCCCACATAGACCTCCATACAGAATAATGGGCCCCACATAGTCCTCCATACAGAATAATGGGCCCCACATAGCCCTCCATACAGAATAATGGGCCCCACATAGTCCTCCATACAGAATAATGGACCCCACATAGTCCTCCATACAGAATAATGTGCACCACATAGCCCTCCATACAGAATAATGTGCCCCACATAGTCCTCCATACAGAATAATGGCCCCACATAGCCCTCCATACAGAATAATGTGCCCCACATAGTCCTCCATACAGAATAATGGCCCCACATAGCCCTCCATACAGAATAATGTGCACCACATAGCCCTCCATACAGAATAATGTGCCCCACATAGCCCTCCATACAGAATAATGGCTCCACATAGCTCTCTATACAGAATAATGGGCCCCACATAGCCCTCCATACAGAATAATGGGCCCCACATAGTCCTCCATACAGAATAATAGGCCCCACATAGCCCTCCATACAGAATAATGGGCCCCACATAGCCCTCCATACAGAATAATGTGCCCCACATAGTCCTCCATACAGAATAATGGCCCCACATAGCCCTCCATACAGAATAATGTGCCCCACATAGTCCTCCATACAGAATAATGGCCCCACATAGCCCTCTATACAGAATAATGGGCCCCACATAGCCCTCCATACAGAATAATGGGCCCCACATAGCCCTCCATACAGAATAATGGGCCCCACATAGCCCTCCATACAGAATAATGGGCCCCACATAACCCTCCATACAGAATAATGGCCACACATAGCCTTCCATACAGAATAATGTGCTCCACATAGCCCTCCATACAGAATAATGGGCCCCACATAGCCCTCCATACAGAATAATGGGCCCCACATAGAACTCCATACAGAATAATGTGCCCCACATAGCCCTCCATACAGAATAATGGACCCCACATAGCCCTCCATACAGAATAATGGGCCCCACATAGCCCTCCATACAGAATAATGGACCCCACATAGCCCTCCATACAGAATAATGGCTCCACATAGCCCTCCATACAGAATAATGGCTCCACATAGTCCTCCATACAGAATAATGTGCCCCACATAGTCCTCCATACAGAATAATGGGCCCCACATAGCCCTCCATACAGAATAATGGCTCCACATAGTCCTCCATACAGAATAATGTGCCCCACATAGTCCTCCATACACAATAATGGGCCCCACATAGCCCTCCATACAGAATAATGGCTCCACATAGCCCTCCATACAGAATAATGGCTCCACATAGCCCCCCATACAGAATAATGGGCCTCACATAGCCCTCCATACAGAATAATGGCTCCACATAGCCCTCCATACAGAATAATGGGCCCACATAGCCCTCCATACAGAATAATGTGCCCCACATAGTCCTCCATACACAATAATGGGCCCCACATAGCCCTCCATACAGAATAATGGCTCCACATAGCCCTCCATACAGAATAATGGCTCCACATAGCCCCCCATACAGAATAATGGGCCTCACATAGCCCTCCATACAGAATAATGGCTCCACATAGCCCTCCATACAGAATAATGGGCCCACATAGCCCTCCATACAGAATAATGGGCCCCACATAGTCCTCCATACAGAATAATGGGCCCCACATAGTCCTCCATACAGAATAATGGGCCCCACATAGTCCTCCATACAGAATAATGGGCCCCACATAGTCCTCCATACAGAATAATGGGCCCCACATAGCCCTCCATACACAATAATGGGCCCCACATAGCCCTCCATACACAATAATGGACCCCACATAGCCCTCCATACAGAATAATGGGCCCCACATAACCCTCCATACAGAATAATGGGCCCCACATAACCCTCCATACACAATAATGGACCCCACATAGCCCTCCATACACAATAATGGACCCCACATAGCCCTCCATACAGAATAATGGACCCCACATAATCCTCCATACAGAATAATGGGCCCCACATAGCCCTCCATACACAATAATGGACCCCACATAGCCCTCCATACACAATAATGGACCCCACATAGCCCTCCATACAGAATAATGGACCCCACATAATCCTCCATACAGAATAATGGGCCCCACATAGCCCTCCATACACAATAATGGACCCCACATAGCCCTCCATACACAATAATGGACCCCACATAGCCCTCCATACAGAATAATGGACCCCACATAATCCTCCATACAGAATAATGTGCCCCACATAGCCCTCCATACACAATAATGGACCCCACATAGCCCTCCATACACAATAATGGACCCCACATAGCCCTCCATACAGAATAATGGACCCCACATAATCCTCCATACAGAATAATGGGCCCCACATAGCCCTCCATACACAATAATGGACCCCACATAGCCCTCCATACACAATAATGGACCCCACATAGCCCTCCATACAGAATAATGGACCCCACATAATCCTCCATACAGAATAATGTGCCCCACATAGCCCTCCATACAGAATAATGGCCTCACATAGGCCTCCATACACAATAATGGACCCCACATAGCCCTCCATACAGAATAATGGACCCCACATAATCCTCCATACAGAATAATGTGCCCCACATAGCCCTCCATACAGAATAATGGCCTCACATAGTCCTCCATACAGAATAATGTCCCCACATAGCCCTCCATACAGAATAATGGGCTCCACATAGTCCTCCATACAGAATAATGGGCCCCACATAGTCCTCCATACAGGATAATGGACCCCACATAGCCCTCCATACAGAATAATGTACCCCACATAGCCCTCCATACAGAATAATGGGCCTCACATAGCCCTCCATACAGAATAATGGGCCCCACATAGCCCTCCATACAGAATAATGGGCTCCACATAGTCCTCCATACAGAATAATGGGCCCCACATAGTCCTCCATACAGGATAATGGACCCCACATAGCCCTCCATACAGAATAATGTACCCCACATAGCCCTCCATACAGAATAATGGGTCCCACATAGCCCTCCATACAGAATAATGGACCCCACATAGCCCTCCATACAGAATAATGGGCCTCACATAGTCCTCCATACAGAATAATGGCCCCACATAGCCCTCCATACAGAATAATGGACCCCACATAGCCCTCCGTACAGAATAATGTACCCCACATAGCCCTCCATACAGAATAATGGGCCCCACATAGGCCTCCATACAGAATAATGTGCCCCACATAGCCCTCCATACACAATAATGGGCCCCACATAGCCCTCCATACACAATAATGGGCCCCACATAGCCCTCCATACACAATAATGGGCCCCACATAGCCCTCCATACACAATAATGGACCCCACATAGCCCTCCATACAGAATAATGGACCCCACATAATCCTCCATACAGAATAATGGCCCCTTATAGCCCCCATACAGTATAATCAGCCTGTGGGCCGGAGTGTGACGTAGAGGAAGGTTACAGACTGAAGGTCACATGGTGGAAGGATCCGGCTCTCCAGCAGCACAGAGTATTTCAGTACATGTCATGTGGTCGGAGCCCCCCCCTCCCCCGCAGTGCTTGTTTCTTCCATTCAGTGATTTTCTGCTCTTCTCTCATCATTTATTCATGATTTCCTAATATTTTGGTTCCTCGGATGGATTTTTTAAATTTTTTTTTTTTTACATGTTTTGATCAAGTAGCCGAAAAAACCAGCATGCTGGTCTAACGAGGGCAGCGGTCGCCATGGCAACCAGCCCCTCGGCAATCATCTCCCGCGTATCACCGGGAACGGCTAAATAAGAGGAAAATATTTTATTTTTCTGTCCGTCCCTCACATCTGCTTATTACGGGGTCAGTCCGTCCACTTATGTCGCCGTGTGGTGAGCGAGGGGAGAGGGGCTTTTACATATTCGGAGGATTATCGTCCCCGGGGGCCCTCAGAAGAGGACGGGTCCATGTTGCCTGTATGAATCTACAAACGTGACAATGAATTCTACAGACGATGGTCGCGGGTGTGAGATTGGGCCCCTGCTGCGCAGCGGCGGCTGGCTCTCAGTCTGGGGCTTCAGGGAACATTTCGGGATCCTGGTCTTTCACGTTGGGGATAGAATATAGAGGATGATGAGGACACAACACATCCGCGTCCTCTTATGATTCACGGGAAACCAAATTTTGAGGAAGAATGTGATGAATCTGGTGGAGCCTAATTTCTAAAGATTCCCTCATGGGAATGTAGGACCCCCGAGAGGGTCTTAATGTCATGGGGTGACAGGGCTCCTAGACTGGCCCTCAGGCTGTGGGGGCTCTAGCTGTCCCTGATCCTAGAGATACCTCTGATGGTGACGATGTCTGGGCCGCCTTCCTTTCCCTGCTCCTTGCCAGCCCTGATCTAATACCCCCTCTACCTACCACCCCATGAGAAGACCGGGACAGGAGTGCTTAAATGCACAGATATGGACAAACAGGGAGACTAAAACTCTATCACAAACGGAGATATACGATAATACGTGATCAGGAGAAGGGAGGAAATAAACATATGTCGAGATGATTTCCATAGCACACCAAGCAGCACACAGTAAATCACCAAATACAGGAACACAACAGCACACAAATCGGGTTAGCAAAAGCTATAGTCGGCATTGGAAGACAGATTCCTCCATCTTAAAAAGGTCTGTGATAAGTCTCCAACAACATCTGATCCAAAAGGTAACCAGCAGGATAGCAGAAATTAACTCCTTCTAGTCCGATCACTCATGAGAACACAGCTAGTAGATGCCTGAGCCTGGCCGTGCAACTCAGACGCACCAGACAGTGTCAGATGCCACCATGACATTCGGCGAGTTAAACAGTGAGTGACACTTAAAGGCGCCCATCTTTACGAGAACAAGAGGGGAATATTATTTTGCCAGATTGGTAATGTTATCTCTGGATATGTTGGTGCCAGGCTGGAGGTGTCATCTCTGGATATGTTGGTGCCAGGCTGGAGGGGTCATCTCTGGATATGTTGGTGCCAGGCTGGAGGTGTCATCTCTGGATATTTAGGCACCAGGCTGGAGGTACCATCTCTGGATATGTTGGTGCCAGGTTGGAGGTGCCCTCTCTGGATATTTAGGTACCAGGCTGGAGGTGTTATCTCTGGATATGTTGGTGCCAGGCTGGAGGTGTCATCTCTGGATATTTAGGCACCAGGCTGGAGGTACCATCTCTGGATATGTTTGTGCCAGGTTGGAGGTGCCCTCTCTGGATATTTAGGCACCAGGCTGGAGGTGTCATCTCTGGATATTTAGGTACCAGGCTGGAGGTGTCATCTCTGGATATGTTGGTGCCAGGCTGGAGGGGTCATCTCTGGATATGTTGGTGCCAGGCTGGAGGTACCATCTCTGGATATGTTGGTGCCAGGCTGGAGGTGTCATCTCTGGATATTTAGGTACCAGGCTGGAGGTGTCATCTCTGGATATGTTGATGCCAGGCTGGAGGTGTTATCTCTGGATATGTTGATGCCAGGCTGGAGGTGTCATCTCTGGATATTTTGGTACCAGGTTGGAGGTGCCCTCTCTGGATATGTTGGTGCCAGGCTGGAGGTGTCATCTCTGGATATGTTGGTGCCACGCTGGAGGTGTCATCTCTGGATATGTTGGTGCCACGCTGGAGGTGTCATCTCTGGATATTTAGGCGCCAGGCTGGAGGTGTCATCTCTGGATATTTAGGCACCAGGCTGGAGGTGTCATCTCTGGATATGTTGGTGCCAGGTTGGAGGTGCCCTCTCTGGATATTTATGTACCAGGTTGGAGGTGTCATCTCTGGATATTTTGGTGCCAGGCTGGAGGTGTCATCTCTGGATATTTAGGTGCCAGGTTGGAGGTGCCCTCTCTGGATATTTAGGTACCAGGCTGGAGGTGTCATCTCTGGATATTTAGGTACCAGGCTGGAGGTGTCATCTCTGGATATTTAGGCACCAGGCTGGAGGTGTCATCTCTGGATATTTAGGCATCAGGCTGGAGGTACCATCTCTGGATATGTTGGTGCCAGGTTGGAGGTGCCCTCTCTGGATATTTAGGTACCAGGCTGGAGGTGCCCTCTCTGGATATTTAGGCACCAGGCTGGAGGTGTCATCTCTGGATATTTAGGTACCAGGTTGGAGGTGCCATCTCTGGATATTTTGGTGCCAGGTTGGAGGTGTCATCTCTGGATATTTAGGCACCAGGCTGGAGGTACCATCTCTGGATATGTTGGTGCCAGGTTGGAGGTGCCCTCTCTGGATATTTAGGTACCAGGCTGGAGGTGTTATCTCTGGATATGTTGGTGCCAGGCTGGAGGTGTCATCTCTGGATATTTAGGCACCAGGCTGGAGGTACCATCTCTGGATATGTTGGTGCCAGGTTGGAGGTGCCCTCTCTGGATATTTAGGCACCAGGCTGGAGGTGTCATCTCTGGATATTTAGGTACCAGGCTGGAGGTGTCATCTCTGGATATGTTGGTGCCAGGCTGGAGGGGTCATCTCTGGATATGTTGGTGCCAGGCTGGAGGTACCATCTCTGGATATGTTGGTGCCAGGCTGGAGGTGTCATCTCTGGATATTTAGGTACCAGGCTGGAGGTGTCATCTCTGGATATGTTGATGCCAGGCTGGAGGTGTTATCTCTGGATATGTTGATGCCAGGCTGGAGGTGTCATCTCTGGATATTTTGGTACCAGGTTGGAGGTGCCCTCTCTGGATATGTTGGTGCCAGGCTGGAGGTGTCATCTCTGGATATGTTGGTGCCACGCTGGAGGTGTCATCTCTGGATATGTTGGTGCCAGGCTGGAGGTGTCATCTCTGGATATTTAGGCGCCAGGCTGGAGGTGTCATCTCTGGATATTTAGGCACCAGGCTGGAGGTGTCATCTCTGGATATGTTGGTGCCAGGTTGGAGGTGCCCTCTCTGGATATTTATGTACCAGGTTGGAGGTGTCATCTCTGGATATTTTGGTGCCAGGCTGGAGGTGTCATCTCTGGATATTTAGGTGCCAGGTTGGAGGTGCCCTCTCTGGATATTTAGGTACCAGGCTGGAGGTGTCATCTCTGGATATTTAGGTACCAGGCTGGAGGTGTCATCTCTGGATATTTAGGCACCAGGCTGGAGGTGTCATCTCTGGATATTTAGGCATCAGGCTGGAGGTACCATCTCTGGATATGTTGGTGCCAGGTTGGAGGTGCCCTCTCTGGATATTTAGGTACCAGGCTGGAGGTGCCCTCTCTGGATATTTAGGCACCAGGCTGGAGGTGTCATCTCTGGATATTTAGGTACCAGGTTGGAGGTGCCATCTCTGGATATTTTGGTGCCAGGTTGGAGGTGTCATCTCTGGATATTTAGGCATCAGGCTGGAGGTACCATCTCTGGATATGTTGGTGCCAGGTTGGAGGTGCCCTCTCTGGATATTTAGGTACCAGGCTGGAGGTGCCCTCTCTGGATATTTAGGCACCAGGCTGGAGGTGTCATCTCTGGATATTTAGGTACCAGGCTGGAGGTGCCCTCTCTGGATATTTAGGCACCAGGCTGGAGGTGTCATCTCTGGATATTTAGGTACCAGGTTGGAGGTGCCATCTCTGGATATTTTGGTGCCAGGTTGGAGGTGTCATCTCTGGATATTTTGGTGCCAGGTTGGAGGTGTCATCTCTGGATATTTAGGCACCAGGCTGGAGGTACCATCTCTGGATATTTTGGTGCCAGGTTGGAGGTGTCATCTCTGGATATTTAGGCACCAGGCTGGAGGTGTCATCTCTGGATATTTAGGCACCAGGTTGGAGGTGTCATCTCTGGATATTTTGGTGCCAGGTTGGAGGTGCCCTCTCTGGATATTTAGGCACCAGGCTGGAGGTGTCATCTCTAGATATTTTGGTGCCAGGTTGGAGGTGTCATCTCTGGATATTTTGGTGCCAGGTTGGAGGTGTCATCTCTGGATATTTTGGTGCCAGGTTGGAGGTGTCATCTCTGGATATTTTGGTGCCAGGTTGGAGGTGTCATCTCTGGATATTTAGGCACCAGGCTGGAGGTGTCATCTCTGGATATTTAGGCACCAGGCTGGAGGTGCCCTCTCTGGATATTTAGGCACCAGGCTGGAGGTGTCATCTCTGGATATTTAGGTGCCAGGTTGGAGGTGCCATCTCTGGATATTTTGGTGCCAGGTTGGAGGTCTCATCTCTGGATATTTTGGTACCAGGTTGGAGGTGCCATCTCTGGATATTTTGGTGCCAGGTTGGAGGTGTCATCTCTGGATATTTTGGTGCCAGGCTGGAGGTGCCATCTCTGGATATTTTGGTGCCAGGTTGGAGGTGCCATCTCTCGATATTTTGGTGCCAGGCTGGAGGTGCCCTCTCTGGATATTTAGGCACCAGGCTGGAGGTGCCATCTCTGGATATTTTGGTGCCAGGTTGGAGGTGCCATCTCTGGATATTTTGGTGCCAGGTTGGAGGTGCCATCTCTGGATATTTTGGTGCCAGGTTGGAGGTGCCATCTCTGGATATTTTGGTGCCAGGTTGGAGGTGCCATCTCTGGATATTTTGGTGCCAGGTTGGAGGTGCCCTCTCTGGATATTTAGGCACCAGGCTGGAGGTGCCATCTCTGGATATTTTGGTGCCAGGTTGGAGGTGCCATCTCTGGATATTTTGGTGCCAGGCTGGAGGTGCCCTCTCTGGATATTTAGGCACCAGGTTGGAGGTGCCATCTCTGGATATGTTGGTGCCAGGTTGGAGGTGCCCTCTCTGGATATTTAGGCACCAGGTTGGAGGTGCCATCTCTGGATATGTTGGTGCCAGGCTGGAGGTGCCCTCTCTGGATATTTAGGCACCAGGCTGGAGGTGCCCTCTCTGGATATTTATGCACCAGGTTGGAGGTGCCATCTCTGGATATGTTGGTGCCAGGCTGGAGGTGCCCTCTCTGGATATTTATGCACCAGGTTGGAGGTACCATCTCTGGATATGTTGGTGCCAGGTTGGAGGTGCCCTCTCTGGATATTTAGGTACCAGGCTGGAGGTGTTATCTCTGGATATGTTGGTGCCAGGCTGGAGGTGTCATCTCTGGATATTTAGGCACCAGGCTGGAGGTACCATCTCTGGATATGTTGGTGCCAGGTTGGAGGTGCCCTCTCTGGATATTTAGGCACCAGGCTGGAGGTGTCATCTCTGGATATTTAGGTACCAGGCTGGAGGTGTCATCTCTGGATATGTTGGTGCCAGGCTGGAGGGGTCATCTCTGGATATGTTGGTGCCAGGCTGGAGGTACCATCTCTGGATATGTTGGTGCCAGGCTGGAGGTGTCATCTCTGGATATTTAGGTACCAGGCTGGAGGTGTCATCTCTGGATATGTTGATGCCAGGCTGGAGGTGTTATCTCTGGATATGTTGATGCCAGGCTGGAGGTGTCATCTCTGGATATTTTGGTACCAGGTTGGAGGTGCCCTCTCTGGATATGTTGGTGCCAGGCTGGAGGTGTCATCTCTGGATATGTTGGTGCCACGCTGGAGGTGTCATCTCTGGATATGTTGGTGCCAGGCTGGAGGTGTCATCTCTGGATATTTAGGCACCAGGCTGGAGGTGTCATCTCTGGATATGTTGGTGCCAGGTTGGAGGTGCCCTCTCTGGATATTTATGTACCAGGTTGGAGGTGTCATCTCTGGATATTTTGGTGCCAGGCTGGAGGTGTCATCTCTGGATATTTAGGTGCCAGGTTGGAGGTGCCCTCTCTGGATATTTAGGTACCAGGCTGGAGGTGTCATCTCTGGATATTTAGGTACCAGGCTGGAGGTGTCATCTCTGGATATTTAGGCACCAGGCTGGAGGTGTCATCTCTGGATATTTAGGCATCAGGCTGGAGGTACCATCTCTGGATATGTTGGTGCCAGGTTGGAGGTGCCCTCTCTGGATATTTAGGTACCAGGCTGGAGGTGCCCTCTCTGGATATTTAGGCACCAGGCTGGAGGTGTCATCTCTGGATATTTAGGTACCAGGTTGGAGGTGCCATCTCTGGATATTTTGGTGCCAGGTTGGAGGTGTCATCTCTGGATATTTAGGCATCAGGCTGGAAGTACCATCTCTGGATATGTTGGTGCCAGGTTGGAGGTGCCCTCTCTGGATATTTAGGTACCAGGCTGGAGGTGCCCTCTCTGGATATTTAGGCACCATGCTGGAGGTGTCATCTCTGGATATTTAGGTACCAGGCTGGAGGTGCCCTCTCTGGATATTTAGGCACCAGGCTGGAGGTGTCATCTCTGGATATTTAGGTACCAGGTTGGAGGTGCCATCTCTGGATATTTTGGTGCCAGGTTGGAGGTGTCATCTCTGGATATTTTGGTGCCAGGTTGGAGGTGTCATCTCTGGATATTTAGGCACCAGGCTGGAGGTACCATCTCTGGATATTTTGGTGCCAGGTTGGAGGTGTCATCTCTGGATATTTAGGCACCAGGCTGGAGGTGTCATCTCTGGATATTTAGGCACCAGGTTGGAGGTGCCATCTCTGGATATTTTGGTGCCAGGTTGGAGGTGCCCTCTCTGGATATTTAGGCGCCAGGCTGGAGGTGTCATCTCTAGATATTTTGGTGCCAGGTTGGAGGTGTCATCTCTGGATATTTTGGTGCCAGGTTGGAGGTGTCATCTCTGGATATTTTGGTGCCAGGTTGGAGGTGTCATCTCTGGATATTTTGGTGCCAGGTTGGAGGTGTCATCTCTGGATATTTAGGCACCAGGCTGGAGGTGCCCTCTCTGGATATTTAGGCACCAGGCTGCAGGTGTCATCTCTGGATATTTTGGTGCCAGGTTGGAGGTGCCATCTCTGGATATTTTGGTGCCAGGTTGGAGGTCTCATCTCTGGATATTTTGGTACCAGGTTGGAGGTGTCATCTCTGGATATTTTGGTGCCAGGCTGGAGGTGCCATCTCTGGATATTTTGGTGCCAGGTTGGAGGTGCCATCTCTCGATATTTTGGTGCCAGGCTGGAGGAGCCCTCTCTGGATATTTAGGCACCAGGCTGGAGGTGCCATCTCTGGATATTTTGGTGCCAGGTTGGAGGTGCCATCTCTGGATATTTTGGTGCCAGGTTGGAGGTGCCATCTCTGGATATTTTGGTGCCAGGTTGGAGGTGCCCTCTCTGGATATTTAGGCACCAGGCTGGAGGTGCCATCTCTGGATATTTTGGTGCCAGGTTGGAGGTGCCATCTCTGGATATTTTGGTGCCAGGCTGGAGGTGCCCTCTCTGGATATTTAGGCACCAGGTTGGAGGTGCCATCTCTGGATATGTTGGTGCCAGGTTGGAGGTGCCCTCTCTGGATATTTAGGCACCAGGTTGGAGGTGCCATCTCTGGATATGTTGGTGCCAGGCTGGAGGTGCCCTCTCTGGATATTTAGGCACCAGGCTGGAGGTGCCCTCTCTGGATATTTATGCACCAGGTTGGAGGTGCCATCTCTGGATATGTTGGTGCAAGGCTGGAGGTGCCCTCTCTGGATATTTATGCACCAGGTTGGAGGTGCCATCTCTGGATATGTTGGTGCCAGGTTGGAGGTGCCCTCTCTGGATATTTAGGTACCAGGCTGGAGGTGCCATCTCTGGATATTTAGGTACCAGGCTGGAGGTGCCATCTCTGGATATTTAGGTACCAGGCTGGAGGTGCCATCTCTGGATATTTAGGCACCAGGTTGGAGGTGCCATCTCTGGATATGTTGGTGCCAGGCTGGAGGTGCCCTCTCTGGATATTTAGGCACCAGGCTGGAGGTGCCCTCTCTGGATATTTAGGCACCAGGCTGGAGGTGCCCTCTCTGGATATGTTGGTGCCAGGCTGGAGGTGCCCTCTCTGGATATTTAGGCACCAGGCTGGAGGTGCCCTCTCTGGATATTTAGGCACCAGGCTGGAGGTGCCATCTCTGGATATGTTGGTGCCAGGTTGGAGGTGCCCTCTCTGGATATTTAGGCACCAGGTTGGAGGTGCCATCTCTGGATATGTTGGTGCCAGGCTGGAGGTGCCCTCTCTGGATATTTAGGCACCAGGCTGGAGGTGCCCTCTCTGGATATTTAGGCACCAGGCTGGAGGTGCCCTCTCTGGATATTTAGGTACCAGACTGGAGGTGCCATCTCTGGATATGTTGGTGCCAGGTTGGAGGTGCCATCTCTGGATATTTTGGTGCCAGGTTGGAGGTCTCATCTCTGGATATTTTGGTACCAGGTTGGAGGTGCCATCTCTGGATATTTTGGTGCCAGGTTGGAGGTGTCATCTCTGGATATTTTGGTGCCAGGCTGGAGGTGCCATCTCTGGATATTTTGGTGCCAGGTTGGAGGTGCCATCTCTGGATATTTTGGTGCCAGGCTGGAGGTGCCCTCTCTGGATATTTAGGCACCAGGCTGGAGGTGCCATCTCTGGATATTTTGGTGCCAGGTTGGAGGTGCCATTTCTGGATATTTTGGTGCCAGGTTGGAGGTGCCATCTCTGGATATTTTGGTGCCAGGTTGGAGGTGCCCTCTCTGGATATTTAGGCACCAGGCTGGAGGTGCCATCTCTGGATATTTTGGTGCCAGGTTGGAGGTGCCATCTCTGGATATTTTGGTGCCAGGCTGGAGGTGCCCTCTCTGGATATTTAGGCACCAGGTTGGAGGTGCCATCTCTGGATATGTTGGTGCCAGGTTGGAGGTGCCCTCTCTGGATATTTAGGCACCAGGTTGGAGGTGCCATCTCTGGATATGTTGGTGCCAGGTTGGAGGTGCCCTCTCTGGATATTTAGGCACCAGGTTGGAGGTGCCATCTCTGGATATGTTGGTGCCAGGCTGGAGGTGCCCTCTCTGGATATTTAGGCACCAGGTTGGAGGTGCCATCTCTGGATATGTTGGTGCCAGGTTGGAGGTGCCCTCTCTGGATATTTAGGCACCAGGTTGGAGGTGCCATCTCTGGATATGTTGGTGCCAGGCTGGAGGTGCCATCTCTGGATATGTTGGTGCCAGGCTGGAGGTGCCCTCTCTGGATATTTAGGCACCAGGTTGGAGGTGCCATCTCTGGATATGTTGGTGCCAGGTTGGAGGTGCCCTCTCTGGATATTTAGGCACCAGGTTGGAGGTGCCATCTCTGGATATGTTGGTGCCAGGCTGGAGGTGCCATCTCTTGATATGTTGGTGCCAGGCTGGAGGTGCCCTCTCTGGATATTTATGCACCAGGCTGGAGGTGCCCTCTCTGGATATTTATGCACCAGACTGGAGGTGCCATCTCTGGATATGTTGGTGCCAGGTTGGAGGTGCCCTCTCTGGATATTTAGGCACCAGGTTGGAGGTGCCATCTCTGGATATGTTGGTGCCAGGCTGGAGGTGCCATCTCTGGATATGTTGGTGCCAGGCTGGAGGTGCCCTCTCTGGATATTTAGGCACCAGGCTGGAGGTGCCCTCTCTGGATATGTTGGTGCCAGGCTGGAGGTGCCTTCTCTGGATATTTAGGCACCAGGCTGGAGGTGCCCTCTCTGGATATTTATGCACCAGGTTGGAGGTGCCATCTCTGGATATTTTGGTGCCAGGTTGGAGGTGCCATCTCTGGATATTTTGGTGCCAGGCTGGAGGTGCCCTCTCTGGATATTTAGGCACCAGGTTGGAGGTGCCATCTCTGGATATGTTGGTGCCAGGTTGGAGGTGCCCTCTCTGGATATTTAGGCACCAGGTTGGAGGTGTCATCTCTGGATATGTTGGTGCCAGGTTGGAGGTGCCCTCTCTGGATATTTAGGCACCAGGCTGGAGGTGCCCTCTCTGGATATTTAGGCACCAGGCTGGAGGTGTGATCTCTGGATATTTAGGCACCAGGTTGGAGGTGTCATCTCTGGATATTTAGGCACCAGGCTGGAGGTGCCCTCTCTGGATATTTAGGCACCAGGCTGGAGGTGCCCTCTCTGGATATTTATGCACCAGGTTGGAGGTGCCATCTCTGGATATGTTGGTGCCAGGCTGGAGGTGCCCTCTCTGGATATTTAGGCACCAGGCTGGAGGTGCCCTCTCTGGATATTTATGCACCAGACTGGAGGTGCCATCTCTGGATATGTTGGTGCCAGGTTGGAGGTGCCCTCTCTGGATATTTAGGCACCAGGTTGGAGGTGCCATCTCTGGATATGTTGGTGCCAGGCTGGAGGTGCCATCTCTGGATATGTTGGTGCCAGGCTGGAGGTGCCCTCTCTGGATATTTAGGCACCAGGCTGGAGGTGCCCTCTCTGGATATTTATGCACCAGGTTGGAGGTGCCATCTCTGGATATGTTGGTGCCAGGTTGGAGGTGCCCTCTCTGGATATTTACGTACCAGGCTGGAGGTGTCATCTCTGGATATTTAGGCACCAGGCTGGAGGTGCCTTCTCTGGATATTTAGGCACCAGGCTGGAGGTGCCCTCTCTGGATATTTATGCACCAGGTTGGAGGTGCCATCTCTGGATATTTTGGTGCCAGGTTGGAGGTGCCCTCTCTGGATATTTAGGCACCAGGCTGGAGGTGCCATCTCTGGATATTTTGGTGCCAGGTTGGAGGTGCCATCTCTGGATATTTTGGTGCCAGGCTGGAGGTGCCCTCTCTGGATATTTAGGCACCAGGTTGGAGGTGCCATCTCTGGATATGTTGGTGCCAGGTTGGAGGTGCCCTCTCTGGATATTTAGGCACCAGGCTGGAGGTGCCCTCTCTGGATATTTATGCACCAGGTTGGAGGTGCCATCTCTGGATATGTTGGTGCCAGGTTGGAGGTGCCCTCTCTGGATATTTAGGTACCAGGCTGGAGGTGCCCTCTCTGGATATTTAGGTACCAGGTTGGAGGTGTCATCTCTGGATATTTTGGTGCCAGGCTGGAGATGCCATCTCTGGATATTTAGGTACCAGGCTTGAGGTGTCATCTCTGGATAATTTGGTGCCAGGTTGGAGGTGCCATCTCTGGATATGTTGGTGCCAGGTTGGAGGTGCCATCTCTGGATATGTTGGTGCCAGGTTGGAGGTGCCATCTCTGGATATGTTGGTGCCAGGTTGGAGGTGCCCTCTCTGGATATTTAGGTACCAGGTTGGAGGTGTCATCTCTGGATATGTTGGTGCCAGGCTGGAGGTGTCATCTCTGGATAATTTGGTGCCAGGCTGGAGGTGCCATCTCTGGATATGTTGGTGCCAGGCTGGAGGTACCATCTCTGGATATGTTGGTGGCAGGTTGGAGGTACCATCTCTGGATATTTAGGCACCAGGTTGGAGGTGCCATCTCTGGATATTTAGGCACCAGGTTGGAGGTGCCCTCTCTGGATATTTAGGCACCAGGTTGGAGGTGCCATCTCTGGATATTTAGGTGCCAGGCTGATTACTGATGACGGTTTTATAAGCGTTTCGTCCTTGGACCTCCCGATTGTCAGAAGAAGGGCCCCAATGCTTGGAGATAACCTGGGCTCTGACTTCATGGAAATCTCTATTTTTTGTGAGTTCCCCCGGCTGGACTCCACAGCCCCATGTGACCTTGTGGTAGGAATACCCCTTTAAGGACAGTAACACTTAGAAGGAGCCCGTTCCTTGCAGAAACTGCTGATTTCCATCTGAACAGGACAGATGTGGTGTTGCAGGCGCCGTCTCCCCAGTCACGGGAGGATGTGCGCCCGCGCCTGTAAATGGGACTAATCAGCAGGACTCATTATTTTTAGCTGCGTAATTCTCGGTGTCAGCGCCTCGTCGACTCCGATGAAACTTGCAGAATATATTAAAATGTCTCCCCAGCTGCCGATGTGATGACGGGAAAGACACAACACAGCGGCTCGTTATAGAAGCCGCGGGAACAGAGAACAACATCCGCGATACAGCGGCAGACCAGGGGTCATATGGCGGCCAGTGGATCCACAGCCAAAGTCCTGTCTGCGGGGCCTGGAAGAAGTCTTCAGACCCCTCCAAATCGAGAGGCGCATTACTGACCCCCCCGCCTGTGAGCCACGCTGACCGATAAACCCTACCATTAAGTTACCCAGTGTCCCCAAGACCCTGACTTCATAGACCCTCAGTGGTCCTTTAATTAGGGACCCCGGCCCTTTACCAATTGGGGTCTCCTGTATGGTAATTAGACTGGTGATCCCACAGAGCAGCATGAACATCGGCGCAAGACTAGTCAGATCAGAGCTTCATACTGTCAACATGAGAAGAATGTGAAGAATCGTTCTCATGATAGGGTCAGAAGAGGATGTAACGAATACTCTTAAAAGGATAAGAAGAGTATGCGAAAAATTGTTCGAATGAAAGGATCTGAAGAGGATGTGAAGAATCATTAGGATGAAAAGATCGGTGGAAGATGTGAAGAATCATTAGGATGAAAGGATCGGTGGAGGATGTAAAGAATCAGTCTGATGAAAAGATCTGAGGAGGCGAAAAATCATTCAGACCCAAAGGGGTCAGAGTAGGATGAGTTTGGATAAAAGTATCAAAAGAGGATGTGAAGAATCATTCTCACAAAAGGATCAGAGGAGGATGTGAAGAATCAATAGGATGAAAAGATCGGTGGAAGATGTGAAGAATCATTAGGATGAAAATATCAGTGGAGGATGTGAAGAATCAGTCTGATGAAAAGATCAGAGGAGGATTGAAAAAAATCATTCAGCGAGAAAGGAGTCAGAGTAGGATGGGCTTGGATGAAAGGATCAAAAGAGGATGTGAAGAAATCATTCTCACAAAAGGATCAGAGGAGAATGTGAAGAATCATTAGGATGAAAGGTTTGGTGGAGGTTGTAACGAGTCAGTTTGATGAAAAGATCAAAAGGAAGATGCGAAAAATCGTTCAGACGAAAAGTGGTCAGAAAGGATGTGTCTGTATCAAAAGAGGATGTGAAGAATCATTCTCACTAAAGGAAAAGAGGAGGATGTGAAGAATTGTTCTTATATAAGGCATCAGAGGAGACCGTGAAGTATCACTCTAATGAAAGGATTGCTAGAGGAGAAAGAAATGGTCTGGTAAAAAGATCAGAGAAGGATGCAAAATGCCATTGTGATAAAAGGAGTCAGAGGAGGATGTAAATAATCAACATAAAGATCAGAAGAGGACGTGAAGACTCATTCTAATGAAAAGATGAGAGTCTTTCAGATGAAAGGATCAGTAGAGGACATGAAAAATAGCCCTAATAAAAGAATAAGAGGAGGATGAGAAAAATTGTTCGGATGAAAGGATCAGAGAAGGATGTGATGAATCAATCTGATGGAAAGATCAGAGGAGCATGTGAAAAATTATTCAGATGAAAGGAGTTAGAGTAGGAGGTAAGGAATCGTTCTGATTAAAAGATCAGAGGAATATGTGAAGAAATGTTTCAATTAAAAGATCAGAGAGAGATGGGAAGAATAGGTCTGATATGAAAGATGAGAAAAATGATAGGTCAGAAAAGAAGATAAAGAACAACTCTAATGAAGATGATGTGAAGAATAATTCTGACTAAAGGCTCAGGGGAGGATGTAAAGAATCGTTCTAATAAAAGGGATCAGAGGAGAGATTGAAAAATCATACTGATGAAAGAAATGGTGGACAAAGAATAAGACTGATGAAAAGAGGAGGATGTGAAGAATCGTTCTAATATAAAGATCAGAACAGGATATGAAGAATCATTCAGATAAAAAACCAGAAGGATGTGAAGAATCATTCTAATGAAAAGATAAGAGGTGGATGCAAAGAATCTTTCAGATAAAACAATCAGAGGAGCATGTAAAGAATCGTTCTGATGAAAAATTCAGAGGAGGATACAAAGAATAATACTACATAAAAGGATCAGAGGAGGGTGAAGAATCGTTTTGATTGCAAATTCAGGGGAGGGTGCAAAGAATAGAATCTGATAAAAGGAACAGAGAAGGATATGAAGAATCGTTATGATGAAAAAAATCAGAAGATGCAAAGATTCTTTCATATTAAATGATTGAAGGTATATGTGAAGCATTGTTCTGATGAAAACTTCAGCGGAGGATGCAAAGAATAATATCAGATAAAAGGATCAGAAGAGGATGTGAAGAATCGTTATGATGAAAAAAATTAGAAGAGGATGCAAAGATTCTTTTATATTAAAGTATCAGAGGTATATGTGAAGAACTGTTCCAATTAAAAGTATTAAAAGGAGGATAGAAAGAATAATACTAGCTAAAAGGATCAGAGGAGAATGTGAAAAATCGTTATGATGAAAAATATCAGAAGAGGATGTAAAGATTCTTTCATATTAAAGGATCACAGGTATATTTGAAGAATTGTTCTGATGAAAAATTCAGAGGAGGATGCAAAGAATAATACTAGATAAAAGGATCAGAGGAGGATGTGAAGAATCGTTATGGTGAAAAAAATCAGAAGAGGATGCAAAGATTCTTTCATATTAAAGGATCACAGGTATATGTGAAGAATTGTTCTGATGAAAAATTCAGAGGAGGATGAAAAGAATAATACTAGATAAAAGGATCAGAGGAGGATGTGAAGAATCGTTATGATGAAAAAAATCAGAAGAGGATGCAAAGATTCTTTCATATTAAAGGACTACAGGTATATGTGAAGAATTGTTCTGATTAAAAAAAATTAAAAGGAGGATACAAAGAATCTTTCAGATAAAAGGATCAAAGGACAAAGTGAAGAATCGTTCTGATGAAAGGATCAGTGGAGGAAGAACAGTGGATTTCTTGCACTTTCAATAACACTGCAGCTGAATATAACACTGATGATCTACTAACATATCTGGAGTCAGAATACGGTGTATCTTACCGTGGATGAGTTATTACCGCAGACGACCATTGCTCCTACTATCCAAGGAAAACAGATGACACCAGAGAGCAAAAGAGAGCGGAAATTTGGTCACTAAGAGGTGGGAATACAATGGGAAGAAAAGCAGTAAGACTAGCTGATCCCTCCTGTCAAGGGCAATGGTGTTCATGAAACAGGAGGCTCAGGATGAAAATATCCAAACCACATAAGGGATTGGAGGAAGCAACAAAACATTGAAGGGTAAAAGAAAAACACATTCATGTATGGAGGAACACTGCCACCCGGTGGTCACTGTGCAGAATGCAGCCTAATATAAAAAAATCAAATATCGATTATTTCAAACTATTCACAAAAAATAAAACACCATGAAAAGGTCATGAAGCGTCACACTCAGCGCTACACATATACAGAGAGCCATGTATTGTGCCTACAAGGAACCAGTCACCACAATGCTAGATAACAGGGGAACCCACAGCGAAAGCAAAAGAGCGGATTACCCCCATCCCTGCGCTGCTGCTGCGGAGGAGGAGGCGGTGCGAGGACTGAAGGGGCAGCGTGGAGCGCAACCACACCAGACATCATCTCTGGGAAGGAAGAAGAGCAGCCTCTCACACACGCCGGATACACCGCAACTGTGTACTGACAGTCTCCTGGAAACAAGAAGGAGGAGCCGAGAACAGGGAGGGAGAGGAGGGGAGGAAGCTGCAGAATACACACTTATACAGCCGCCCACACACGAGGCGGCCACATATCCTCACACAACACAGTCAGAAGGACGTATATTCCTGTACATAGGAGCAGTATTATAGTAGTTATATTCCTGAACATATGAGCAGTATTATAGTAGTTATATTCCTGTACATATGAGCAGTATAATAGTAGTTATATTCTTGTACATATGAGCAGTATTATAGTAGTTATATTCTTGTACATATGAGCAGTATTATAGTAGTTATATTCTTGTACATAGGGGCAGTATTATAGTAGTTATATTCCTGTACATAGGGGGCAGTATTATAGTAGTTATATTCTTGTACATAGGGGGCAGTATTATAGTAGTTATATTCTTGTACATAGGGGCAGTATTATAGTAGTTATATTCTTGTATATAGGGGGCAATATTATAGTAGTTATATTCTTGTACATAGGGGCAGTATTATAGTAGTTATATTCTTGTACATAGGGGGCAATATTATAGTAGTTATATTCTTGTACATAGGAGCAGTATTATAGTAGTTATATTCTTGTACATAGGAGCAGTATTATAGTAGTTATATTCTTGTACATAGGAGCAGTATTATAGTAGTTATATTCTTGTATATAGGGGCAGTATTATAGTAGTTATATTCTTGTACATAGGGGCAGTATTATAGTAGTTATATTCTTGTACATAGGGGCAGTATTATAGTAGTTATATTCTTGTACATAGGGGCAGTATTATAGTAGTTATATTCTTGTATATAGGGGCAGTATTATAGTAGTTATATTCTTGTACATAGGAGCAGTATTATAGTAGTTATATTCTTGTACATAGGGGCAGTATTATAGTAGTTATATTCTTGTACATAGGGGCAGTATTATAGTAGTTATATTCTTGTATATAGGGGCAGTATTATAGTAGTTATATTCTTGTACATAGGGGCAGTATTATAGTAGTTATATTCTTGTACATAGGAGCAGTATTATAGTAGTTATATTCTTGTACATAGGGAGCAGTATTATAGTAGTTATATTCTTGTACATAGGGGCAGTATTATAGTAGTTATATTCTTGTACATAGGAGCAGTATTATAGTAGTTATATTCTTGTACATAGGAGCAGTATTATAGTAGTTATATTCTTGTACATAGGGGACAGTATTATAGTAGTTATATTCTTGTACATAGGAGCAGTATTATAGTAGTTATATTCTTGTACATAGGAGACAGTATTATAGTAGGTATATTCTTGTACATAGGGGCAGTATTATAGTAGTTATATTCTTGTACATAGGGGGCAGTATTATAGTAGGGGTATATTCTTGTACATAGGGGCAGTATTATAGTAGTTATATTCTTGTACATAGGGGGCAGTATTATAGTAGTTATATTCTTGTACATAGGGGGCAGTATTATAGTAGGTATATTCTTGTACATAGGGGGCAGTATTATAGTAGGTATATTCTTGTACATAGGGGTAGTATTATAGTAGTTATATTCTTGTACATAGGGGGCAGTATTATAGTAGTTATATTCTTGTACATAGGGGGCAGTATTATAGCAGTTATATTCTTGTACATAGGGGGCAGTATTATAGTAGTTATATTCTTGTACATAGGAGCAGTATTATAGTAGTTATATTCTTGTACATAGGAGCAGTATTATAGTAGTTATATTCTTGTACATAGGGGCAGTATTATAGTAGTTATATTCTTGTACATAGGAGCAGTATTATAGTAGTTATATTCTTGTATATAGGGGCAGTATTATAGTAGTTATATTCTTGTACATAGGGGCAGTATTATAGTAGTTATATTCTTGTACATAGGAGCAGTATTATAGTAGTTATATTCTTGTACATAGGGAGCAGTATTATAGTAGTTATATTCTTGTACATAGGGGCAGTATTATAGTAGTTATATTCTTGTACATAGGAGCAGTATTATAGTAGTTATATTCTTGTACATAGGAGCAGTATTATAGTAGTTATATTCTTGTACATAGGGGACAGTATTATAGTAGTTATATTCTTGTACATAGGAGCAGTATTATAGTAGTTATATTCTTGTACATAGGAGACAGTATTATAGTAGGTATATTCTTGTACATAGGGGCAGTATTATAGTAGTTATATTCTTGTACATAGGGGGCAGTATTATAGTAGGGGTATATTCTTGTACATAGGGGCAGTATTATAGTAGTTATATTCTTGTACATAGGGGGCAGTATTATAGTAGTTATATTCTTGTACATAGGGGGCAGTATTATAGTAGGTATATTCTTGTACATAGGGGGCAGTATTATAGTAGGTATATTCTTGTACATAGGGGCAGTATTATAGTAGTTATATTCTTGTACATAGGGGCAGTATTATAGTAGTTATATTCTTGTACATAGGGGCAGTATTATAGTAGTTATATTCTTGTACATAGGAGACAGTATTATAGTAGGTATATTCTTGTACATAGGGGCAGTATTATAGTAGTTATATTCTTGTACATAGGGGGCAGTATTATAGTAGGTATATTCTTGTACATAGGGGCAGTATTATAGTAGTTATATTCTTGTACATAGGGGCAGTATTATAGTAGTTATATTCTTGTACATAGGGGGCAGTATTATAGTAGTTATATTCTTGTACATAGGGGGCAGTATTATAGTAGGTATATTCTTGTACATAGGGGGCAGTATTATAGTAGGTATATTCTTGTACATAGGGGCAGTATTATAGTAGTTATATTCTTGTACATAGGGGACAGTATTATAGTAGTTATATTCTTGTATACAGGGTTCAGTATTATAGTAGTTATATTCTTGTACATAGGGGACAGTATTATAGTAGTTATATTCTTGTACATAGGGGACAGTATTATAGTAGTTATATTCTTGTACATAGGGGACAGTATTATAGTAGGTATATTCTTGTACATAGGGGGCAGTATTATAGTAGGTATATTCTTGTACATAGGGGCAGTATTATAGTAGTTATATTCTTGTACATAGGGGACAGTATTATAGTAGTTATATTCTTGTATACAGGGTTCAGTATTATAGTAGTTATATTCTTGTACATAGGGGACAGTATTATAGTAGTTATATTCTTGTATACAGGGGGCAGTATTATAGTAGTTATATTCTTGTATATAGGAGCAGTATTATAGTAGTTATATTCTTGTACATAAGAGCAGTATTATAGTAGTTATATTCTTGTACACAGGGGGCAGTATTATAGTAGTTATATTCCTGTACATAGGGGCAGTATTATAGTAGTTATATTCTTGTATACAGGGGGCAGTATTATAGTAGTTATATTCCTGTACATAGGAGCAGTATTATAGTAGTTATATTCCTGTACATAGGAGCAGTATTATAGTAGTTATATTCTTGTACACAGGGGGCAGTATTATAGTAGTTATATTCCTGTACATAGGGGACAGTATTATAGTAGTTATATTCTTGTACATAGGGGCAGTATTATAGTAGTTATATTCTTGTACATAGGGGACAGTATTATAGTAGTTATATTCTTGTATACAGGGGGCAGTATTATAGTAGTTATATTCTTGTACATAGGAGCAGTATTATAGTAGTTATATTCTTGTACACAGAGGGCAGTATTATAGTAGTTATATTCTTGTACATAGGAGCAGTATTATAGGAGTTATATTCTTGTACATAGGGGCAGTATTATAGTAGTTATATTCTTGTACATAGGAGCAGTATTACAGTAGTTATATTCTTGTACATAGGAGCAGTATTATAGTAGTTATATTCTTGTACATAGGAGGCAGTATTATAGTAGTTATATTCTTGTACATAGGAGGCAGTATTATAGTTATATTCTTGTACATAGGGGCAGTATTATAGTGGTTATATTCTTGTATACAGGGGGCAGTAATATATTAGTTATATTCTTGTACATAGGGGGCAGTATTAGAGTTATATTCTGGTACATAGGAGCAGTATTATAGTAGTTATATTCTTGTACATAGGGGCAGTATAATAGTTATATTCTTGTACATAGGAGCAGTATTATAGTAGTTATATTCTTGTACATAGGGGCAGTATTATAGGTATATTCTTGTACATAGGGGGCTGTATTATAGTAGTTATATTCTTGTACATAGGGGCCAATATTATAGTGGTTATATTCTTGTACATAGGGGCAGTATTATAGTAGTTATATTCTTGTACATAGGAGCAGTATTATAGTAGTTATATTCTTGTACATAGGGGCAGTATTATAGTAGTTATATTCTTGTACATAGGGGCAGAATTATAGTAGTTATATTCTTTTACATAGGGGCAGTATTATAGTAGTTATATTCTTGTACATAGGGGCAGTATTATAGTAGTTATATTCTTGTACATAGGGGGCAGTATTATAGCAGTTATATTCTTGTACATAGGAGCAGTATTATAGTAGTTATATTCTTGTACATAGGAGCAGTATTATAGTAGTTATATTCTTGTACATAGGAGCAGTATTATAGTAGTTATATTCTTGTACATAGGAGGCAGTATTATAGTAGTTATATTCTTGTACATAGGGGCAGTATTATAGTAGTTATATTCTTGTACATAGGGGGCAGTATTATAGTAGTTATAGTCTTGTACATAGGAGGCAGTATTATAGTAGATATATTCTTGTACATAGGAGGCAGTATTATAGTAGTTATATTCTTGTACATAGGGGCAGTATTATAGTAGTTATATTCTTGTACATAGGGGCAGTATTATAGTAGTTATAGTCTTGTACATAGGAGGCAGTATTATAGTAGTTATATTCTTGTACATAGGGGCAGTATTATAGTAGTTATATTCTTGTATATAGGAGCAGTATTATAGTAGTTATATTCTTGTATATAGGGGCAGTATTATAGTAGTAATATTCTTGTACATAGGAGGCAGTATTATAGTAGTTATATTCTTGTACATAGGGCAGTATTATTGTAGTTATATTCTTGTATATAAGGGCAGTATTATAGTAGTTATAGTCTTGCACATAGGAGGCAGTATTATAGTAGTTATATTCTTGTACATAGGGCAGTATTATAGTAGTTATAGTCTTGTATATAGGACTCGAGCAGTATTATAGTAGTTATATTCTTGTACATAGGAGCAGTATTATAGTAGTTATATTCTTGTATATAGGAGGCAGTATTATAGTAGTTATATTCTTGTACATAGGGGCAGTATTATAGTAGTTATATTGTTGTACATAGGAGGCAGTATTATAGTAGTTATATTCTTGTACATAGGAGGCAGTATTATAGTAGTTATATTCTTGTACATAGGGGCAGTATTATAGTAGTTATATTCTTGTACATAGGGGCAGTATTATAGTAGTTATATTCTTGTATATAGGAGCAGTATTATAGTAGTTATATTCTTGTATATAGGAGCAGTATTATAGTAGTTATATTCTTGTATATAGGGGCAGTATTATAGTAGTTATATTCTTGTACATAGGGGCAGTATTATAGTAGTTATAGTCTTGTACATATGGGGCAGTATTATAGTAGTTATATTCTTGTACATAGGGGGCAGTATTATAGTACTTATATTCTTGTATATAGGAGCAGTATTATAGTAGTTATATTCTTGTACATAGGGGCAGTATTATAGTAGTTATATTCTTTTGCATAGGGGGCAGTATTATAGTAGTTATATTCTTGTACATAGGGGCAGTATTATAGTAGTTATAATCTTGTACATAGGGGCAGTATTATAGTAGTTATATTCTTGTACATAGGGGCAGTATTATAGTAGTTATATTCTTGTACATAGGGGCAGTATTATAGTAGTTATATTCTTTTACATAGGGGGCAGTATTATAGTAGTTATATTCTTGTACATAGGGGCAGTATTATAGTAGTTATAATCTTGTACATAGGGGGCAGTATTATAGTAGTTATATTCTTGTACATAGGGGGCAGTATTATAGTAGTTATATTCTTGTACATAGGGGCAGTATTATAGTAGTTATATTCTTGTACATAGGGGCAGTGTTATAGTAGTTATATTCTTTTACATAGGGGGCAGTATTATAGTAGATATATTCTTGTACATAGGTGCAGTATTATAGTAGTTATATTCTTGTACATAGGGGCAGTATTATAGTAGTTATATTCTTGTACATAGGGGGCAGTATTATAGTAGTTATATTCTTGTACATAGGAGGCAGTATTATAGTAGTTATATTCTTGTACATAGGGGGCAGTATTATAGTAGTTATATTCTTGTACATAGGGGGCAGTATTATAGTAGTTATATTCTTGTACATAGAGGACAGTATTATAGTAGTTATATTCTTGTACATAGGGGCAGTTTTATAGTAGTTATATTCTTGTACATAGGGGCAGTATTATAGTAGTTAGATTCTTGTACATAGGGGCAGTATTATAGTAGTTATATTCTTGTACATAGGGGGCAGTATTATAGTAGTTATAGTCTTGTACATAGGAGCAGTATTATAGCAGTTATATTGATGTACATAACATCAACATTTGTTATAGAGAACATTATGAAGTCATCACATTGACTTCCAGCTTCTTCTTCAGCCTCGTTGCCCCTGCGATGACGATCTTCCGGAAAGTGCAGGGTACTGCTCGTCCATTACTAGTTAAGAGTAGAGATGAACGAACCTCTCAAAGTTCGGTTCGCTAAGCCTTAACAAACAAACGCTACATTCCCAGAACTGTTAGCCAAGCTGAACACCGAACCTTTTCGTACCCTATTGGATTCAAAGTGAGGCCAAACCTAAGAAGACACCTTTAGGGGGTCAAAAAGCTTCCAAAACAGCAAAAATACGTTTTACAGTGCAGCACCACTGTTTTGGGATAGCCTATAGCTTCCTAAACTATTGACATAAGAAATATTGAGGTGGATGAGAGACAGGTTTAGGGCTGGTGCTCCCATACCCCTGCCAGTACAGACAAGACACAACTTGGAGACCCATCTTGGAGTATTTAGCTTTAAAAACATTTTAGGCAGACAGCAGGACAGTGACATCAATTCCCCCCTCCCCCCAATAGTGTGTTTGCAGAGCAGGGAAGTATAATCCATGCAATACGCAAGATGTGGCCTGGTATTTCCATTTTAAAAATCAAAAAGTAGATGAGTGACAGGTGTAGGCCTCTTGCCCCCACACCCTGCCAATACAGACAAGATACAACTTGGAGACCTGTCTTGGAGTCTTGAGCTTTATAAACATTTCAGGTAGACAGCAGGACAGTGACATCAATTCCCCCCTCCCTCCAATAGTGTATTTTAGAAAATCAAAAGGTAGATGAGTGACGGGCATAGGCCTCTTGCCCCCACACCCCTGCCAATACAGACAAGACACAATTTTGAGACCCTATTTGAAGTCTATACATTTCCAAAAATGAAGGTCAGACAACAGGAAAAGTGGCAATAATTGACACAGCCAACTTGGCTACATGGGACCGGCCCTGTAACAAGGCCTGCACCACTCCCTTCACCACCAGAGACAGCAACATCACAGACAGGCATAGGCCTCTTGCTCCCAGAACCCTGGGACTACTCCATCACCTAGTGTGCACAGTCTGGGACTGGAGTGGCAAAGTCATTGGACATCCATGACTTGTTCATGTTTATGAAGGTTAGGTGGTCTACACTTTGAGGGAACAGCCGGATGCGTGTATCCATCAGTACACTGCCAGCAGCGCTGAAGACATGTTCTGAGAACACTTGATGCCAGGCAGGCCAAAACCTCCAAGGGGCTGGCGAGCTCAGGCCACTCCTCCATTTTTGAAAACCAACATGCAAAAGGGTCCATTCTCCCCTGATGGCATCGATACTGAGCTCTAGGCACTCCAGCACCATCCTCGCAATGTGTCAGCCTTCTACTCCGATCTGTTGGTGCAGGCGATGGTGTAAAACATGTGTCCCAAAAATCACAGAAATTGGTTCTGGCACTTGAACCTCCACGGTTAATGTTTCCGAGCTGACGACGTGATGTTCCCATAGTTGGAATTCTAGAATGCTCGCGGTGCGCCTCTCTGCCGTCTTGTGGAAAACTACTGTCAAGATGGTCTACAAGCTTGTTCAGATAGTTTGCTTTCTGCATGTGTGTTATTTCTGCATGTGTGTTATTTCTGCATGTGTGCTATATCTGCATGTGTGCTATATCTGCATGTGTGCTATTTCTCCATGTGTGCTATTTCTGCATGTGTGCTATTTCTCCATGTGTGCTATTTCTGCATGTCTGCTATTTCTGCATGTCTGCTATTTCTGCATGTCTGCTATTTCTGCATGTGTGCTATATCTGCATGTGTGCAATATCTGCATGTGTGTTATTTCTGCATGTGTGTTATATCTGCATGTCTGCTATTTCTGCATGTCTGCTATTTCTGCATATGTGCTATATCTGCATGTGTGCTATATCTGCATGTGTGCTATTTCTGCATGTCTGCTATATCTGCATGTGTGCTATATCTGCATGTGTGCTATATCTGCATGTGTGTTATTTCTGCATGTGTGCTATTTCTGAATGTGTGCTATATCTGCATGTCTGCTATTTCTGCATGTGTGCTATATCTGCATGTGTGCTATATCTGCATGTGTGTTATTTCTGCATGTGTGCTATTTCTGCATGTGTGCTATATCTGCATGTGTGTTATTTCTGCATGTGTGCTATTTATGCATGTCTGCTATTTCTGCATGTGTGCTATATCTGCATGTGTGCTATATCTGCATGTGTGCTATATCTGCATGTGTGTTATTTCTGCGTGTGTGCTATTTCTGCATGTCTGCTATTTCTGCATGTGTGCTATATCTGCATGTGTGCTATATCTGCATGTGTGTTATTTCTGCATGTCTGCTATTTCTGCATGTCTATTTCTGCTATATCTGCATGTGTGCTATATCTGCATGTGTGCTATTTCTGCATGTGTGCTATTTCTGCATGTGTGCTATATCTGCATGTGTGCTATTTCTGCATGTCTGCTATTTCTGCATGTGTGCTATTTCTGCTATTTCTGCATGTGTGCTATTTCTGCATGTTTGCTATTTCTGCATGTCTGCTATTTCTGCATGTGTGCTATTTCTGCATGTGTGCTATTTCTGCATGTCTGCTATTTCTGCATGTGTGCTATTTCTGCATGTCTGCTATTTCTGCATGTGTGCTATTTCTGCATGTTTGCTATTTCTGCATGTCTGCTATTTCTGCATGTGTGCCCACTGGCCACTAGCACACATGCAGAAAGCATGCTGTGTGTGAATACATATGCCATAAGCGTGCTGTGTGTGTATATACACCCGCCATTGCAGGCTATACGTCCCTATTCGCCCCTGATGAACTCTCTGATTGTTTGGAGAGGGAAACGCGTTGGAAGGGGTTAATTCTGTTTGGGGCAGCCTATCTGACCTGGGTGCTGCCCTTGAAGTTACTGCATGGGCACGACAGGGGTAGTATTTACCGACGTGTTCCCCCTTTTTACAAGCTGGCCCTCTTCCGCCTTTGCATATCTGGTAGTGTATGATCTACCTGTGGAGAAGAATCGGGTGAGATCCATCCTTTTGTTTACATTTTAATGCACTGCACTTTATTATTCTATTATGTATTGTCTGATTTAGATTTCAAATATGAAGTTATATTTTAATCCTTGCTATAGCTGCAGATAGTGCAGCAAGACGGTGGTCAGGTGTCGGACGCTTCCATGAGGTCCAAGTCCATGTTGTGTTGGTGGCGGGTGACGCTCAAGCTTGCCTCATCCTCGGTCTCTTCACACCAACCACGGTCAAAAGTGATGGGACCAATGTCTTCTTCGTCTCCGGAGTTTTCTGCGCCCGTCACCTCTTCCTCCTCCATTGGTTCCTCGGCTCCTGCACCTTCACTACCACTTTGTCTGTTACCATGAGCTTGAGTCGATCGATGGACTCCACCTTCCCGTGAAACCCGCCAGTGCGACGACTGTCCGGACCTTCCTCATCCTCCTCTTCCTCTGGGACCCCCACCTCCCGCAGGCTATTCAAAGTGTGCTCCATGCTGTGATGCTGGTGACGGCATCATCAGCACTAATCTTAGTAGCCATTTTGAAACCGTGCACAAGGGTGCAGGAGGCCTTGATCTGTGCCCACTCTGCAAACGTGATGTGCCCCACATCCGTACCGCGTTGTTCAAGGTTATGCATCATGGCATAGTGCATAGTGCACCAGGGCTTGCTGCTGTTGTCACAGTCGTTGCAACCAGGGCTGTGGAGTCGGTAAGCCAAACCTTCGACTCCGACTCCGACTCCGACTCCTCAAATTCTCTTGCACCGACTCCGACTCCGGCTCCGACTCCGACTCCGGCTCCGACTCCGACTCCTACATATATTGCTTATAGTTAGGTGAAAAATTTATTGTAGTACATGAATATGTGTATGTGAACATTAGACATTTAATAATTTTTATGATACAATAATCAAGATATTTGGATAGAACATAAAATATATTTATTGGATACAACTTTAGAACACAAAAAACTGTAATAAATTGTAAATATGTAATACACTATGTAATATACAGTAGATTACATATATATCTTGTGTGTGTATATACACTGTGTATATATATATAATATTACATATTTACAATTTATTAGTTTTTTGTGTTCTAAAGTTGTATCCAATAAATATTTTATGTTCTATCCAAATATCTTGATTATTGTATCATAAAAACAATTAAATGTCTAATGTTCACATTATACTACAATAAATTTTTCACTTAAATATAAGCATTATACTAAATGTTATTATTTAGTAAAATATTCAGCACATTCTGCATTGCACTCCTGTCCCCAATTTATTATATATTTTAGGAGTCGGAGTCGGTGCATTTTATACCGACTCCAACTCCGACTCCGACTCCACCAAAATGAGCTCCGACTCCGACTCCGACTCCACGACTCCGACTCCGACTCCACAGCCCTGGTTGCAACATGTGCAGAGTGGAATTCCTCCGTGTCGGCACATCACATATTAACTGGGAAACCATTATAGAGAGGGGGAGCCAGCACTGCCTGTGAATGCAACAAACAACAAGTGTAAAATTCACAAATTCATTCCTACTGTTCTATAATGCAAAATGAGATTTTTAACAAACAATTGATCAATAATTTGAGCCACCCCTGCCACATCACAGCATGTCTCAATAGGGAGGGTCCTAACTCTATATAAAACACATATACCTGTGACATCTCAGATCCGCTCCCATGTTGCAAAGACAGATAACTGCGAATAAAGGCAGCCCAGGTGCCAGCATATGCAGCAAAGCCACACACACCGGGACAATGTCAGAACTGGCCCTCACAGTGTCTGACCAACAGCCATGGATAAAGGCAGAGCAGGCCCAAATAAATGGTGCTTAAATAATGATGCCTGTGGAACAGGGGGAGGTGGTTGAATGTGAACAGGCTCCAACATTAGTTATGATAGTAACAAAATTCATTCCTACTGTACTATAATGCAAAATTAATTTGCCGTGACGTGGCAGGGGTGGCTCAAATTATTGATCAATTGTTTGCTAAAAATCTCATTTTGCATTATAGAACAGTAGGAATGAATTTGTGAATTCTACACTTTTTATTTGCTGCATGCCATTCATAGGTAGTGCTGGCTCCCCCTCTCTAAACTGATTTACTGGTCCGCTGGCTGACCCCCACTATGCCGTGCACGCCCAGTGTGGTTTGCAAATTCCTTCTGCTACTATCATAACTAATGTTGGAGCCTGTTCACATTCAACTGCCTCACCCTGTTCCACAGGCATCATTATTTAAGCACCATTTATTTGGGCCTGCTCTGCCTTTATCCATGGCTGCTGTTCAGACACTGTGAAGGCCAGTTCTGACATTGTCCCGGTGTGTGTGGCCTTGCTGCATATGCTGGCACCTGGACTGCCTTTATTCGCAGTTATCTGTCTTTGCAACATGGGAGCAGATCTGAGATGTCACAGGTATATGTGTTTTATATAGAGTAGGACCTCCCTATTGAGACTTGCCGTGACCTGGCAGGGGTGGCTCAAATTATTGATCAATTCTTTGCTAAAAATCTCATTTTGCATTATAGTACAGTAGGAATGAATTTGTCAATTTTTACACTTTTTATTTGTTGCATGCCATTCACAGGCAGTGCTGGCTCCCCCTCTCTATACTAACTGGTTGACCAGTAGGCCGAAAGACCTTTGTAGCGTTCAAGACGATTAGCCGCGGGGTGCGAATGACAGAAGTGAGCACACAGCGATCGTGCCGTCTGCAGCAGCGCATCCAGGTGTAGATAGCGGGCTAGACATTTCTGTACAATCAGGCTGAGGATGTGAACCATGGGTGGTGTCGCCCAGACGTAGGGCCACCAGCAGGTTTGCACCATTGTCCCACACAGTCTTCCCTGGCTCCAGGGTCAGTGGAGACGGCCATTGATCAAACTCGGCCCGGATAGCGGTCCACCACTCTGCAGCTGTGACTGCGCTCTACAACGCAGATACATTTCAGCTCTGCCGGATTGCGTTGAGTCCTGGCCGAGCCGTACGGAGGTGGGGAGGATAGTCTTGGAACATGTTACATTAAGGAAGAGGATGGCGCAGGTGGAGGCCCTAGAGGAAGCAGAAGAGGATACGGTAGATCCAGAGGTTTGTCCCCCAAGTCTTGGAGATTTCCTAAGCCACCACAACCACAACGTCCCACACGTACACCTCCAACACCTTCATCACCCCGCCTATTCCCCCTTCCACGACAACCTCGTCGTGATTTACCCCTCATGGTTGATGCACCCTCCCCCTTTCAAACAGATGTTTCGCAACCCTGCACCGACACCGGACACAAACCATAAACTATATCTGGCATGAGATGGAAAAAAAAGTTCCAGCAAGGGCAGAATAACAGGGATAGCCTCAGCGTCCTCACAGTGAGGGCAAAATAACAGGGATAGCCTCAGCGTCCTCACAGTGAAGTCAGAATAACAGGGATAGCCTCAGAGTCCTCACAGTGACGGCAGAATAACAGGGATAGCCTCAGCATCCTCACAGTGAGGGCAGAATAACAGGGATAGCCTCAGCATCCTCACAGTGAGGGCAGAATAACAGGGATAGCCTCAGAGTCTTCACAGTGAGGGCAGAATAACAGGGATAGCCTCAGCGTCCTCACAGTGAAGGCAGAATAACAGGGATAGCCTCAGCGTCCTCACAGTGAGAGCAGAATAACAGGGATAGCCTCAGCATCCTCACAGTGAGGGCAGAATAACAGGGATATCCTCAGAGTCCTCACAGTGAGGGCAGAATAACAGGGATAGCCTCAGCATCCTCACAGTGAGGGCGGAAAAACATGGATAGCTTCAGCGTCCTCACAGTGAGGGCAGAATAACAGGGATAGCCTCAGAGTCCTCACAGTGAGGGCAGAATAACAGGGATAGCCTCAGCATCCTCACAGTGAGGGCGGAATAACAGGGATAGCATCAGCATCCTCACAGTGAGGGCAAAATAACAGGGATAGCCTCAGTGTCCTCACAGTGAGGGCGGAATAACAGGGATAGCCTCAGCGTCCTCACACTGAGGGCGGAATAACAGGGATAGCCTCAGCATCCTCACAGTGAGGGCGGAATAACAGGGATAGCCTCAGAGTCCTCACAGTGAGGACGGAATAACAGGGATAGCCTCAGTGTCCTCACAGTGAAGGCAGAATAACAGGGATAGCCTCAGCGTCCTCACAGTGAGAGCAGAATAACAGGGAAAGCCTCAGCGTCCTCACAGTGAGCGCAGAATAACAGGGATAGCCTCAGCGTCCTCACAGTGAGGGCAGAATAACAGGGATAGCCTCAGCGTCCTCACAGTGAGAGCAGAATAACAGGGATAGCCTCAGCGTCCTCACAGTGAGCGCAGAATAACAGGGATAGCCTCAGCGTCCTCACAGTGAGGGCAGAATAACAGGGATAGCCTCAGCGTCCTCACAGTGAGAGCAGAATAACAGGGATAGCCTCAGCGTCCTCACAGTGACGGCAGAATAACAGGGATAGCCTCAGCATCCTCACAGTGAGGGCAGAATAACAGGGATAGCCTCAGCATCCTCACAGTGAGGGCAGAATAACAGGAATAGCCTCAGAGTCCTCACAGTGAGGGCAGAATAACAAGGATAGCCTCAGCGTCCTCACAGTGAAGGCAGAATAACAGGGATAGCCTCAGCGTCCTCTCAGTGAGAGCAGAATAACAGGGATAGCCTCAGCATCCTCACAGTGAGGGCAGAATAACAGGGATAGCCTCAGAGTCCTCACAGTGAGGGCAGAATAACAGGGATAGCCTCAGCGTCCTCACAGTGAAGGCAGAATAACAGGGATAGCCTCAGCGTCCTCACAGTGAGAGCAGAATAACAGGGATAGCCTCAGCATCCTCACAGTGAGAGCAGAATAACAGGGATAGCCTCAGCGTCCTCACAGTGAAGGCAGAATAACAGGGATAGCCTCAGCGTCCTCACAGTGAGAGCAGAATAACAGGGATAGCCTCAGCGTCCTCACAGTGAAGGCAGAATAACAGGGATAGCCTCAGCGTCCTCACAGTGAGCGCAGAATAACAGGGATAGCCTCAGCATCCTCACAGTGAGGGCGGAATAACAGGGATAGCCTCAGCATCCTCACAGTGAGGGCAAAATAACAAGGATAGCCTCAGCGTCCTCACAGTGAGGACGGAATAACAGGGATAGCCTCAGCGTCCTCACAGTGAGGGCGGAATAACAGGGATAGCCTCAGAGTCCTCACAGTGAGGACGGAATAACAGGGATAGCCTCAGTGTCCTCACAGTGAAGGCAGAATAACAGGGATAGCCTCAGCGTCCTCACAGTGAAGGCAGAATAACAGGGATAGCCTCAGCGTCCTCACAGTGAGAGCAGAATAACAGGGATAGCCTCAGCGTCCTCACAGTGAAGGCAGAATAACAGGGATAGCCTCAGCATCCTCACAGTGAGAGCAGAATAACAGGGATAGCCTCAGCATCCTCACAGTGAGGGCGGAATAACAGGGATAGCCTCAGCATCCTCACAGTGAGGGCGGAATAACAGGGATAGCCTCAGCGTCCTCACAGTGAGGGCAGAATAACAGGGATAGCCTCAGCATCCTCACAGTGAGGGCGGAATAACAGGGATAGCCTCAGCGTCCTCACAGTGAGGGCGGAATAACAGGGATAGCCTCAGCGTCCTCACAGTGAGGGCGGAATAACAGGGATAGCCTCCGAGTCCTCACAGTGAGGACGGAATAACAGGGATAGCCTCAGTGTCCTCACAGTGAAGGCAGAATAACAGGGATAGCCTCAGCGTCCTCACAGTGAGAGCAGAATAACAGGGATAGCCTCAGCGTCCTCACAGTGAGCGCAGAATAACAGGGATAGCCTCAGCGTCCTCACAGTGAGGGCAGAATAACAGGGATAGCCTCAGCGTCCTCACAGTGAGGGCAGAATAACAGGGATAGCCTCAGCGTCCTCACAGTGAGGGCAGAATAACAGGGATAGCCTCAGCGTCCTCACAGTGAGGGCAGAATAACAGGGATAGCCTCAGCGTCCTCACAGTGAGGGCGGAATAACAGGGATAGCCTCAGCGTCCTCACAGTGAGGGCGGAATAACAGGGATAACCTCAGCGTCCTCACAGTGAGGGCAGAATAACAGGGATAGCCTCAGCGTCCTCACAGTGAGAGCAGAATAACAGGGATAGCCTCAGCGTCCTCACAGTGAGGGCAGAATAATAGGGATAGCCTCAGCGTCCTCACAGTGAGGGCGGAATAACAGGGATAGCCTCAGCGTCCTCACAGTGAGGGCGGAATAACAGGGATAGCCTCAGCGTCCTCACAGTGAGGGCAGAATAACAGGGATAGCCTCAGCGTCCTCACAGTGAGAGCAGAATAACAGGGATAGCCTCAGCGTCCTCACAGTGAGGGCAGAATAACAGGGATAGCCTCAGCGTCCTCACAGTGAGAGCAGAATAACAGGGATAACCTCAGCGTCCTTACAGTGAGGGCAGAATAACAGGGATAGCCTCAGCGTCCTCACAGTGAGGGCAGAATAACAGGGATAGCCTCCGCGTCCTCACAGTGACGTCAGAATAACAGGGATATCCTCAGTGTCCTCACAATGAGGGCAGAGTCACACTTACGTATCACTTCTAATGTGAGAGCATCGGATGTGATATGTTAATGACCCTCGGCCTAGGCTCTGCAGTGAACGTGAGCCGAGTATCATGTGACTGTGTTCTGGCCTGAGCTCGGGTCACAGCTGCGGAGGAGAGGGCAGGACTCCCCATCTCCTCCATTGTCAGCCTGTGGGTATTTTGCACTGCACTTGAATGACATCCGAGTGCAGTCTGATGTTTCTCTCACACCCATAGACTTGTATAGGTGCGAGTGACATGGCTCTCACATACAATCACAGCATGCTACGATTTTTGCCTCAGCCTGATTAGCATTGTCTTACATGGGGCCGAGTGCAATATGAGATTTTCATGGTAGTGCACGCTCATCACTAGCTAGGAGTACTGAGCACCCGAGCATGGTAGTGCCCGCTCATCACTAGCTACGAGTACAGAGCACCCGAGCATGGTAGTGCCCGCTCATCACTAGCTACAAGTACTGAGCACCTGAGCATGGTAGTGCCCGCTCATCACTAGCTAGGAGTACTGAGCACCCGAGCATGGTAGTGCCCGCTCATCACTAGTTACCAGTACTGAGCACCCGAGCATGGTAGTGCCCGCTCATCACTAGTTACCAGTACTGAGCACCCGAGCATGGTAGTGCCCGCTCATCACTAGTTACCAGTACAGAGCACCCGAGCATGGTAGTGCCCGCTCATCACTAGTTACCAGTACAGAGCACCCGAGCATGGTAGTGCCCGCTCATCACTAGTTACCAGTACAGAGCACCCGAGCATGGTAGTGCCCGCTCATCACTAGTTACCAGTACTGAGCACCCGAGCATGGTAGTGCCCGCTCATCACTAGTTACGAGTACTGAGCACCCGAGCATGGTAGTGCCCGCTCATCACTAGTTACCAGTACTGAGCACCCGAGCATGGTAGTGCCCGCTCATCACTAGTTACCAGTACTGAGCACCCGAGCATGGTAGTGCCCGCTCATCACTAGTTACCAGTACTGAGGACCCGAGCATGGTAGTGCCCGCTCATCACTAGGAGTACTGAGCACCCGACGCATGGTAGTGCCCGCTCATCACTAGTTACCAGTACTGAGCACCCGAGCATGGTAGTGCCCGCTCATCACTAGTTACCAGTACTGAGCACCCGAGCATGGTAGTGCCCGCTCATCACTAGTTACCAGTACAGAGCACCCGAGCATGGTAGTGCCCCGCTCATCACTAGTTACCAGTACAGAGCACCCGAGCATGGTAGTGCCCGCTCATCACTAGTTACCAGTACAGAGCACCCGAGCATGGTAGTGCCCGCTCATCACTAGTTACCAGTACTGAGCACCCGAGCATGGTAGTGCCCGCTCATCACTAGTTACGAGTACTGAGCACCCGAGCATGGTAGTGCCCGCTCATCACTAGTTACCAGTACTGAGCACCCGAGCATGGTAGTGCCCGCTCATCACTAGTTACCAGTACTGAGCACCCGAGCATGGTAGTGCCCGCTCATCACTAGTTACCAGTACTGAGCACCCGAGCATGGTAGTGCCCGCTCATCACTAGTTACCAGTACTGAGCACCCGAGCATGGTAGTGCCCGCTCATCACTAGTTACCAGTACTGAGCACCCGAGCATGGTAGTGCCCGCTCATCACTAGTTACCAGTACTGAGCACCCGAGCATGGTAGTGCCCGCTCATCACTAGTTACCAGTACTGAGCACCCGAGCATGGTAGTGCCCGCTCATCACTAGTTACCAGTACAGAGCACCCGAGCATGGTAGTGTCCGCTCATCACTAGTTACCAGTACTGAGCACCCGAGCATGGTAGTGCCCGCTCATCACTAGTTACCAGTACTGAGCACCCGAGCATGGTAGTGCCCGTTCATCACTAGTTACCAGTACTGAGCACCCGAGCATGGTAGTGCCCGCTCATCACTAGTTACCAGTACTGAGCACCCGAGCATGGTAGTGCCCCGCTCATCACTAGTTACCAGTACTGAGCACCCGAGCATGGTAGTGCCCGCTCATCACTAGTTACCAGTACTGAGCACCCCGAGCATGGTAGTGCTTACTCATCACTAGTTACCAGTACTGAGCACCCGAGCATGGTAGTGCTCGCTCATCACTAGTTACCAGTACTGAGCACCCGAGCATGGTAGTGCCCGCTCATCACTAGTTACCAGTACTGAGCACCCGAGCATGGTAGTGCCCGCTCATCACTAGTTACCAGTACTGAGCACCCGAGCATGGTAGTGCCCGCTCATCACTAGTTACCAGTACTGAGCACCCGAGCATGGTAGTGCCCGCTCATCACTAGTTACCAGTACTGAGCACCCGAGCATGGTAGTGCCCGCTCATCACTAGTTACCAGTACTGAGCATCTGAGCATGGTAGTGCCCGCTCATCACTAGTTACCAGTACTGAGCACCTGAGCATGGTAGTTCTCGCTCATCACTAGTTACCAGTACTGAGCACCCGAGCATGGTAGTGCCCGCTCATCACTAGTTACCAGTACTGAGCACCCGAGCATGGTAGTGCCCGCTCATCACTAGTTACCAGTACTGAGCACCCGAGCATGGTAGTGCCCGCTCATCACTAGTTACCAGTACTGAGCACCCGAGCATGGTAGTGCCCACTCATCACTAGTTACCAGTACTGAGCACCTGAGCATGGTAGTTCTCGCTCATCACTAGTTACCAGTACTGAGCACCCGAGCATGGTAGTGCCCGCTCATCACTAGTTACCAGTACTGAGCACCCGAGCATGGTAGTGCCCGCTCATCACTAGTTACCAGTACTGAGCACCCGAGCATGGTAGTGCCCGCTCATCACTAGTTACCAGTACTGAGCACCCGAGCATGGTAGTGCCCGCTCATCACTAGTTACCAGTACTGAGCACCCGAGCATGGTAGTGCCCGCTCATCACTAGTTACCAGTACTGAGCACCTGAGCATGGTAGTGCTCGCTCATCACTAGTTACCAGTACTGAGCATCCGAGCATGGTAGTGCCGCTCATCACTAGTTACCAGTACAGAGCACCCGAGCATGGTAGTGCCCACTCATCACTAGTTACCAGTACAGAGCACCCGAGCATGGTAGTGCCCGCTCATCACTAGTTACCAGTACTGAGCACCCGAGCATGGTAGTGCACACTCATCACTAGTTACCAGTACTGAGCACCCGAGCATGGTAGTGCCCGCTCATCACTAGTTACCAGTACTGAGCACCCGAGCATGGTAGTGCTCGCTCATCACTAGTTACCAGTACTGAGCACCCGAGCATGGTAGTGCTCGCTCATCACTAGTTACCAGTACTGAGCACCCGAGCATGGTAGTGCCCGCTCATCACTAGTTACCAGTACTGAGCACCCGAGCATGGTAGTGCTCGCTCATCACTAGTTACCAGTACTGAGCACCCGAGCATGGTAGTGCACACTCATCACTAGTTACCAGTACTGAGCACCCGAGCATGGTAGTGCTCGCTCATCACTAGTTACCAGTACTGAGCACCCGAGCATGGTAGTGCCCGCTCATCACTAGTTACCAGTACTGAGCACCTGAGCATGGTAGTGCCCGCTCATCACTAGTTACCAGTACTGAGCACCCGAGCATGGTAGTGTCCGCTCATCACTAGTTACCAGTACTGAGCACCTGAGCATGGTAGTGCCCGCTCATCACTAGTTACCAGTACTGAGCACCTGAGCATGGTAGTGCTCGCTCATCACTAGTTACCAGTACTGAGCATCCGAGCATGGTAGTGCCGCTCATCACTAGTTACCAGTACTGAGCACCCGAGCATGGTAGTGCCCGCTCATCACTAGTTACCAGTACTGAGCACCCGAGCATGGTAGTGCACACTCATCACTAGTTACCAGTAGTGAGCACCCGAGCATGGTAGTGCCCGCTCATCACTAGTTACCAGTACTGAGCACCCGAGCATGGTAGTGCTCGCTCATCACTAGTTACCAGTACTGAGCACCCGAGCATGGTAGTGCTCGCTCATCACTAGTTACCAGTACTGAGCACCCGAGCATGGTAGTGCCCGCTCATCACTAGTTACCAGTACTGAGCACCTGAGCATGGTAGTGCCCGCTCATCACTAGTTACCAGTACTGAGCACCTGAGCATGGTAGTGCCCGCTCATCACTATTGGCTACAAACCGTTTTGGATTCGGAGGGACAGTGCAGGATTTGGGGAGATGTCCTGCTATCCCAGTTGGTTGGCAGCATGTCCCAGATGCATATACAGTTGGACACAATGGTGGAGCAGGGAGCCGTCAGCTCCTATCTCCACAATTTAGGCTCAGATCTGCTCCTGTCATTGTGGGAACAGGGCTAGGACAGTATTTTTATTTGGCAGTGACTGGAGGGGCGGCTGCAGAATACTTTCCTCCGCGGTCTTGTGCGGCCGGTCAGTATGACGATGGTCCTTCACCAGGTGTGGTCTGATCGGAGCTGCAGTCCCGCCGTTCCCTCCCTGGTCCCGTATTGAGATAGTGGGTGATACAACTACTTCGGCGCCTTTATTGCCTTCAGCCCTTACACAAAGTATAAAATATATACAGGGATATATGTACAAAATATAAAACAGCTCCAGATTTATACACAGGTCTATAGAGCAAACTGCGGACGCCTCCACCGCGTCATAGTCCGGCCCGGCACATCTGCCGCTGCGCCCGATTACTTGGCGTCACTGCCGCCGCCTCCTCCTCCTCCTCCGCACCACCAGAGCTGCAGGGCGTTCTCTCCAGCGCTGCTGCGGCTGCTTTTCGCCCCGCCGCCTCCTGCTGGGACTCATCTCCGCTGTCCTCTGACTCCGGGAACCGCCGCTGTCCCGACGTCGTTGCCAGAATCGGTAGAGACGGGTGAAGGCTGCGGGTAGAGACGGAGAGAGGATGAGTGTGATGGTGCAGTCACTGACAGCAAGCAGAGATCTTACAAGAATTAAAAATATATATCAATCCTGACCCCTAGTGGCCAATAAGTGAATAACATTTACAAAAATATATCACTCCTGACCCCTAGTGGCCAATACGGGAATAACACTTATATTTGATTTTTCACAAAATTATGCACAATTAGGTGCGGCCTGCGTCCGCTCACCTGACGCCGTTGACGCAGTCCTTCTGCGCCTGGAATTGCAGCGCTTGTAGTAGCACGCCGTCTTCGGGGGGAGACATCATGTCCCACACAGAGACCACCCCCTCCGTGTCCCCACTGAGCAGGTACCGGCCGGAGCTGTGCGGAGGAGGAAGGGACCGCAAGATATAAATGATGTGATCATCGACTGCAACTAACTCAGCCAACGGGGCGGAGCCAACACTCACCTCTCCATATCAAAGTACATCCTCTGGTTGGTGGTCACGTTGCGTCTCAGGGAGGTCAGCACCCGCCCGGGGTGACGGACGTCCCAGCACAAGATCTCGGGGTCCTGCAAGTGGCTGACGTTAATACCCGGCCAAAGTCATTGCTTATTAGACAACTATATGGCTACCGGCCCTTTAAGTATGACATTATATCCTTAAAAAAGGGCCAGTAAGGTTTGTAAGAGGAGCAGCAGATATTAGATACACAGAGGGAGGTGGCGGTGCATCTGTCACTCATCCACTGAGAAAATATCAAATCTTCTCTGATGTGGCTGATAACAGAGGACAATAGAATGCAGGGGTAGTGCATGGAATGAGGAGATGTGAGCTGCAGGACAAGTGAATAGTGAGCCTTCTACTGGCTGATAACCGGGAACAATAGACTTTGACTTTGGAGATGTCTATTGTTCCCTGTCTCAGCCACCATAGGTGAAGGATCACTATAGCTCAGAATAAAATAGCTGATAACAGAGAACAATAGATGGCATTTAAACATGCAGCAAAAAAAAAAAAAAAACCAGAGAACTTCACCTTTCTGCCTCCGGAGAAGACGCAGCGCCCATCTGCAGAGAAGAGCAGGTGGGTGACCCCTCCGACGGGGCCGTGCAGGACAGCGAGCGTCACCCCCTCCTCATAGGAGTACAGGCCCAGGCAGCGGGAGTACGAGCCGCAGGCGTAGATGTCCTGGGAGGGGCTGAAGGCCAGGCAGGAGATGATGCCCGGCTGCCCCAGCTTCTTCTCTGCCGGGCGACACCAGATCAGTCATTATACGGGGCGGGGACGATAATGTCACCCGCTGACACCAGAGCGCCCCCCGCCCCACAACAGAAGAAAGACTTACGGAAAGTGGGGCGACATTCACAGTCTCTGCCGGGGCGAGAGGTGTCAAACACCCGAACCATCTTATCAAAGCCGCAAAACAGCCGAGACCCGTCCGGGGAGAAGCAGAGCGAGGTGCGCAGCCGTCAGCTCATCCTGAGGAGACAAGAGCGGGGAGGGTATACAGTGAAGAGCGAAAATATGCACACCCCCTGCAGGGTGATACAGATAGGAGGAGCTATGAGTCTCCTCCCCCTGCAGGGTGATACAGATAGGAGGAGCTATGAGTCTCCTCCCCCTGCAGGGTGATACAGATAGGAGGAGCTATGAGTCTCCTCCCCCTGCAGGGTGATGCTGATGGGCGGAGCTATGAGTCTCCTCCCCCTGCAGGGTGATACAGATAGAAGGAGCTATGAGTCTCCTCCCCCTGCAGGGTGATACAGATAGGAGGAGCTATGACTCTCCTCCCCTGCAGGGTGATACTGATGGGCGGAGCTATGAGACTCCTCCCCCTGCAGGGTGATACATACCAGATGGTTGTAGGCCCGGTATGAAGCCCTGAGGTCTCCGGTGAAGGCGTCCCACACGTGGATGGGGTTGTCTCGGCTGCTGCTGGCGACACTGTGGAGATATTATAGTCAGTATTACAGACAGTACAGGAGATTATACACTGATAGACTGTCACGAACCCCCAAGCTGGTGAGCAGGAATAAGATGTGATCAGCCCAATATGGGGTGATGTGGCCACTGTCGGGAGCGGACGCCTCTGTGCTCCGCATAGTTACAGATTGTACATAAAGCATTAGGAGAGCGCCCCCGTCAGGCCTGCATGTTTATTGTGGCTGCACTGTCCCATATCAGAGTCACTGGGTGGGTGGGTGGGGGGGGGGTGAGGGGGACACAAAATCATTCTTGCTGAATACATTGGGGACGCAGGACTGAGGATGTGCAGCGCCACCACCACAAGGACACTAGGCAGGAAGAAAGTGCTGGCGCCACCCGGTGGACAGCTCAGGTTTGTTAAACCCTGTCATAGTCCGTTACGGACAAGAAAGAATCTGAACACTGGAAGCGTTACAGTACAGACGAGCAGAGGACGGGGGAGAGAAAAAAGGACAAAATCCGGGCTCGAAGCATCAGGAGCGGGAGCCAGGCCCCGAGAGGGACAACCGCCGGGAGCCAGGCTCCCCCCGAGGGGACAACCGCCGGGAGCCAGGCTCCCCCCGAGGGGACAACCGCCGGGAGCCAGGCTCCCCCCGAGGGGACAACCGCCGGGAGCCAGGCCTCGATAGGGCAGTAGGCTAATCTGGATGTTCTGTCTCCTCCGGCAACCAGAGGTCCTGAGTAATCTTGGAGCAGAACACGCCTGCCCAAGATGGGAGACAGGCGGAGGATGTCACAGCCATCGATGGTGGAGGAAAGACTTGTCTCAGATCAGGGCTGGGATAGGCAGCCATCAATGGAGGACTTTGTAGATTTTCAGGGGCAGGTGGATAAGAAAACTAAAGGAATCCACAAACTCATTTCATAGAAACAGAATGTTGGGTATGAAGACTGGACTGAACTCTTAAGATGAGGCCTCCACCAGGTGTCATCACCCCTCAGGGACAGACTCTCGAGTTAAGGAAAACGCTCAGGCTGAGGAACTTTGTAGGAACAGGCCTCTACAATCTTGGACCCAATGTACCAGGAGGGATAAGGCTTGATTAAGGGACTTCTTGAGTAGGAAGCGTGTGAAGAGCAATCGGGAAAGAACCAAAACTTTTGAAGTTCTTAGGAAAAAATATCTTCTGCAGAAGAGTAAATCTCCAATAAAAGTAAGACCGGTGAGAACCATCTTGAACGTTGACTTTGCTGCCCATGATCAGAGCCAAAGGGAGCAGCAAGCAGCAATAAGACTGCCTGTCGCCCTGAGACAGACATACTGGCTCATATAGGAGCGCACACGGTTAAAGGAAAGGTTGAAGAGATATTCTTGAAGGGCTCGGTGGAATAAGCACTGGGGTGAAACAGTTTAGACCAGACTATGCAAGCCTAGACGATCCAGGGAGCAGCTATGGTGAGGAGCAATGAAAAACCCGCGGGTGGAAACCATGTTACACTGTGTCACAGGTGAGGCCTTAGAGAAGCGAGAGACCTGTGGGTCAGTGGAGAGAGGAGTGGACCATGGGAAAGAGAACGTCAGGACGCTCCGATGATGGTGGCTTCAATTCACTAAAAGTCTCCAAAGTTCTTCTGGTTGGGAAAACCTACTAAGGTAAAGGAAGGATGAAACTCTCGGGAAGGAGAGATGGATCTGTCTTTGTCAGAAAGAGTGTAGAGTTCCTCCTCGTGCCCGAGGGTCTTCAGGTTTCCGAGGCCAAGCCCGGCTTATAATGCTGCTCAGACTCACTCGGAAGAGTCTCATGAGAGCGGTTTAAAGAGGCTGAAGATGACTGTGGTCCTGGTGCCTGCAAGGACTCGAGGGGGGACGGGACCTGATCCCAATAGGCTCAGAGCTGGATCCGAACTTGGTGGCAATCTCGAATGATGGTGCTGCAGATGCTCAACCTCAGTCTAAGAAGTGAGAACAGAGGGGTCCTGGGTGGGCTTGGGGTTAAGATACTAAGAGGTGACCTGATTATCTACAAGGAAGATATGGTTTGCAGTGTGCACAAAGTCAGATACAGCTGCTACAATGGGCCCGACTATGATGGGGGAGAATCACCAGGTTATGGAGAAGTCTCACTGGACAAAAGGTTACGAAGGAAACAGGGAGAGGGGATAACCTGAGATGGCACGAACCAGACCCCAGGTATGTCCGTCAGGAGAAGCGGTGTACCCAATGACTGGAAAGCAGCGGCAGCCGGAGCTGAGAAGATATGGAGGAGTGATCAGGTGGCATGAGAGGTCTCCTCCTAAAAGAACCACACATAGGAGAGAGGCAGCTCTGCGACTAATGGTGGTGGGGAGGAATAAACCCATCCTATATTGCCAAGGGAGAGGAGAAAGACAGCCAAGAGGGGGGGGGTCACTGACCGGAGGGGTCACAGATAAAGGGGAACCGCCCTAGCCATTAAGAGAGCCCAGAGCAGAGGCGGAGGAGAAGATGCGGAAACCACAGGGAGAAGGTGTTAGAGGCGGCCAGAGGAGCACTGGAGGGACCAGAAACACAAACCCAAAGACCCCAGAGTGGAACGAAGAGGAGAGCCATGGGACCACTACCCCCACCCAGCGGGGTTCATCCTAAGAATAAAGAAAGGTGGGCATGTGAGGCTGGGAGATCGAGAACACTTGCCTGCACTTCCCTGCGGCAGCAGCTACGGGGCAGAAGTAACCGGCGGTAAGAGTGTCAGCCGCAAGGAGAACTACAAGTGCCGAGTCCACGAAGTGTCCTCAATGTATTCAGCGAGGAGCAGAATATCTGCAAAATGAGCTGCCTCATAGTCCTGGACCATACCCCTCCTGCAGATCCAGTTCTGCCCCCTCCCACAAGTCCAGTTCTGCACACCACCCCCCCTGCAGGTCCAGTTCTGCCCTCTCGTCCTCCCCAGGTCCAGTTGTGCACACCCCCACCCACAGGTCCAGTTCTGCCCTCACCTCTTGTAAGTCCAGTTCTGCCCCATCCTCCAGGTCCAGTTCTGCCCCCTCCCCCTCCTCCAGGTCCAGTTCTGCCCCCTACCCCTCCTCCAGGTCCAGTTCTGCTCCCTCCCCCTCCTCCAGGTCCAGTTCTGCTCCCTCCCCCTCCTCCAGGTCCAGTTGTGCACAACCCCCCCTCCCCCCCCCACGTGCAGGTCCAGTTCTGCATCCTTCTCACAGTACATGTCCGTCACATCTTCCCACATACTGACACTTACAAGCAGGACACCGGGTCACAGGAATTCATGAGCGGGAACCAGCAATAATCGTAAATAGTGTCTCCTTCTGACATTCGGAGGACCGGGCCCTGGGGAGAAGAGCAGTGTGAGTGTACGGGGTGTACGGGGCCACACAGGCAGGTAACAGCGCGCTCCGCCCCGGACCGCTTACCATCTCCGGCAGCAGGTCCCATTCAGCAGAGTACAGCTCCGGAGGGAGGTTATAAATCCGCAGGATGTTGTCATCGCTGTTGGTTAATAGACAGGATCCGTCCGGAGCCCTGAGGAGAACAACACAACGATCAAACGTTACATGAAAAGCAATAAAAAGCAATAAAGGGCGGGCGTACGCAAAGCTCCGCCTACCAGACTCCTAACTAAGTCCAGTGTGCGGAGAAAAGATGGTGACCACCCTAGGTCTACAAAGGACCCCGACACTGCTGCAGATCTGCCCATTACCCAGCCCCAAGCAGATCACCTCCCCACCAGACAGGCAATACTCAGCTCAGAGCCGCCGCCGAGGGAAAAGCTCAGAGCCGCCGCCGCGGGGAGAGCTCAGAGCAGCCGCCGCCACCGAGGGGAGAGCTCAGAGCCGCCGCCGCCGAGGGGAGAGCTCAGAGTCGCCGCCGCCGAGGGGAGAGCTCAGAGTCGTCGCCGCCGAGGGGAGAGCTCAGAGCCGCCGCCGCCGAGGGGAGAGCTCAGAGCCGCCGCCGCCGAGGGGAGAGCTCAGAGCCGCCGCCGCCGAGGGGAGAGCTCAGAGCCGCCGCCGAAGACCCCCAAGGCCTCAGATGCGACCCCCCTACCCGCCACGTCTTCAGATGAGACCCCTAACTCCTCCTCTCCCCAAGTCTTCAGATGAGACCCCACATCCCCCAAGTACACTGATGAGGCCCCCGTGCGCTCAGATGTGCACTCACCACTTGCAGCCTTTCAGGAAGTTCTCGGGGACAGCGTTGTACTCCGCCCACGCGCCTGTCAGTGCCCACGGGGGCTGGGAGAAGTCGTACTGCGCTGGACTGTAATAAAAGACCGGTGTAAGCCAGAGCCAACATGATGCAAGCAGGGGCAGGGACAACGTGCAAGCAGAGGCGGCACACAGTTGTCCACTTTTAAAGGACACTTAGCACAAAAAAAAAAGCACAAAAAATATCAGTGGTGACTCAGCTTTCTCAGAAACAGGTGACGTAATCAGGCGTCTGGGAAAGCTGGGTGATGGGCACTAGGCGGGGCACTTTCATACCTGCTCACATCTTCGGCGGTCTCAGCGGTGGGCACAGGCTCGGTTGGGTTTGTGTCCCCCTCCTCCTGGCACTCAGCACACACCGGCTCCGTCTGCTCAGGGCAGATCTTCTTGGTTGGGGGCTCCTCACACTCGTCCTCCATAGTTGCCTGTTTCTCCTGTGTCCCGCCCTGGGCCCGTTCTCCTACGTCCTCCCCCATTAAACACTTCCCTTTTCTCTGACAGTCCAGATTTTCCTCGGCTAGGTCCTCTGTTATTCCTCTGGGGGCTTCCTCTACTGCCTGCCTGTCCTCTCCCATCACATGCTCCTTTTGGCTCTGATGGTCCAGGTTTTCCTCCGTAGCCCTCGCTGAGTCTTCTGTTATTACTATGGGGGTCTCCTCACCAATTACCTCCCCCACCTCTTGGCTCTGAGGGTCCAGATTTTCCTCTGCAGTCCCCGCTTGATCCTCAGTAATTCCTCTGGGGGTCTCCCAGCCGGTGTCCTCTCCTGGCCACATGTCCTCCCCCACCTCTTGGCTCTGAGGGTCCATATTTTCCTCCGCAGCCCCCGCTGGGTCCTCAGTTATTCCTCTGGGGGTCTCCCAGCCAATGTCCTCTCCTGGCCGCATGTCCTCCCCCACCTCTTGGCTCTGAGGGTCCGGATTTTCCTCCGCAGCCCCTGCTCGGTCCTCAATAATTCCTTTGGGGGTCTCCTCGCCGGTATCCTCTCCTGCCCACATGTCCTCCCCCACCTCTTGGCTCTGAGGGTCTGGATTTTCTTCCGCAGCGCCCGCTCGGTCCTCAGTTATTCCTCTGGGGGTCTCCCAGCCGGTGTCCTCTCCTGGCCACATGTCCTTCCCCACTTCTTGGCTCTGAGGGTCCGGGATTTCCTCCGTGGCCCTCGTTGGGTCATCTGTTATTACTGTGGGGGTCTCCTCGCCGGCGTCTTCCACCTCTGGGACCTCCGGCTCCATCTCAGTCTCTGCCGATACCTCCAGACTGGCGGGTTCTCCCTCGTCCATGGTCACACGACCTGTCAATCAAATTCAGGAGTCATAGAGTTAATAGGACGCAGTTTAGAGGCCTTTTTTGTGAAAATAGTTCCTGTCGCCCGTAGCAACCAATCAGAGCTCAGCTTTCATTTCTCAATCAGCTGTGGTACAATGAGAGCTGCGCTGTGATTGGTTGCTAGGGTGTGCTAATCCCTACCCTTTTACATCTGGTTGGAAACCTCGCTCATTATTAGAATCGTCCTGGCCTGCTGCCGTTCACAGCTGCGGGGCTGTTACAATGTTATTTACAGCTCATAGGACAGGTCAGACATTTTTTTTTTCCTCAGACGTCTACTTGCCGTCAGTCAATGGAAATATCCAGTCTTAATGCGCTGCTGACAGCTGAGGGTACGTTACACTGTGTCACATCCCATGCCGCAGTCAGTTACCTCCACAGGATCCATGTGCAGCCCCAACCTGGACAAAACATAGGAGACACTTCCGCCCGCCACACTCACTGACCAATCAGCGTGCAGAACACAGGAGGTGGGTAACAGGTGTCCAATAGGAACGAGCTATGCTCGAAACACAGCGAATAATCATCAAGGGGCGGTAAAAAAGTTAACCAATCAGGTGGCTAGGTGAAATGACGCCACGTTACACCGGATGTTATAGTAATTCTGGAAGACGCGCCGCGGCCATATTTGTTTTGGGTCTGTGTTGCTGTGGTCATAGAGGAGGAGCAGCGGCTGACCAATAGGAAAGCAGATACCATGTATGATCTGTGAGGTGTGAACTAAGATGTCCTGTGTATCTAATCCTCTCCTGTGTGATACTTACTGTATCTAATCCTCTCCTGTGTGATACTGTCTGCTGAGCCGTGTATCTAATCCTCTCCTGTGTAATACTGTCTGCTGAGCTGTGTATCTAATCCTCTCCTGTGTGATACTGTCTGCTGAGCCGTGTATCTAATCCTCTCCTGTGTGATACTGTCTGCTGAGCTGTGTATCTAATCCTCTCCTGTGTGATACTGTGTGCTGAGCCGTGTATCTAATCCTCTCCTGTGTGATACTGTCTGCTGAGCTGTGTATATAATCCTATCCTGTGTGATACTGTCTGCTGAGCCGTGTATCTAATCCTCTCCTGTGTGATACTGTCTGCTGAGCCGTGTATCTAATCCTCTCCTGTGTGATACTGTCTGCTGAGCTGTGTATCTAATCCTCTCCTGTGTGATACTGTCTGCTGAGCTGTGTATCTAATCCTATCCCGTGTGATACTGTCTGCTGAGCTGTGTATCTAATCCTCTCCTGTGTGATACTGTCTGCTGAGCCATGTATTTAATCCTCTCCTGTGTGATACTGTCTGCTGAGCTGTGTATCTAATCCTATCCTGTGTGATACTGTCTGCTGAGCTGTGTATCTAATCCTATCCTGTGTGATACTATCAGCTGAGCTGTGTGATACTGTCTGCAGAGCTGTGTATCTAATCCTCTCCTGTGTGATACTGTCTGCTGAGCTGTGTATCTAATCCTATCCTGTGTGATACTGTCAGCTGAGCTGTGTATCTAATCCTATCCTGTGTGATACTGTCTGCTGAGCTGTGTATCTAATCCTCTCCTGTGTGATACTGTCTGCTGAGCTGTGTATCTAATCCTCTCCTGTGTGATACTGTCTGCTGAGCCGTGTATCTAATCCTCTCCTGTGTGATACTGTCTGCTGAGCTGTGTATCTAATCCTCTCCTGTGTGATACTGTCTGCTGAGCTGTGTATCTAATCCTATCCCGTGTGATACTGTCTGCTGAGCCGTGTATCTAATCCTCTCCTGTGTGATACTGTCTGCTGAGCCATGTATTTAATCCTCTCCTGTGTGATACTGTCTGCTGAGCTGTGTATCTAATCCTATCCTGTGTGATACTGTCTGCTGAGCTGTGTATCTAATCCTATCCTGTGTGATACTATCAGCTGAGCTGTGTGATACTGTCTGCAGAGCTGTGTATCTAATCCTCTCCTGTGTGATACTGTCTGCTGAGCTGTGTATCTAATCCTATCCTGTGTGATACTGTCAGCTGAGCTGTGTATCTAATCCTATCCTGTGTGATACTGTCTGCTGAGCTGTGTATCTAATCCTATCCTGTGTGATACTGTCTGCTGAGCTGTGTATCTAATCCTCTCCTGTGTGATACTGTATCTAATCCTATCCTGTGTGATACTGTCTGCTGAGCCGTGTATCTAATCCTCTCCTGTGTAATACTGTCTGCTGAGCCGTGTATCTAATCCTCTCCTGTGTGATACTGTCTGCTGAGCTGTGTATCTAATCCTATCCTGTGTGATACTGTCTGCTGAGCTGTGTATCTAATCCTATCCTGTGTGATACTGTCTGCTGAGCTGTGTATCTAATCCTATCCTGTGTGATACTGTCAGCTGAGCTGTGTATCTAATCCTCTCCTGTGTGATACTGTCTGCAGACCTGTGTATCTAATCCTCTCCTGTGTGATACTGTCAGCTGAGCTGTTTATCTAATCCTATCCTGTGTGATACTGTCTGCTGAGCCGTGTATCTAATCCTATCCTGTGTGATACTGTCTGCTGAGCTGTGTATCTAATCCTCTCCTGTGTGATACTGTCTGCTGAGCCGTGTATCTAATCCTCTCCTGTGTGATACTGTCTGCTGAGCCGTGTATCTAATCCTATCCTGTGTGATACTGTCTGCTGAGCTGTGTATCTAATCCTCTCCTGTGTGATACTGTCTGCTGAGCTGTGTATCTAATCCTATCTGGTGTGATACTGTCTGCTGAGCCGTGTATCTAATCCTATCCCGTGTGATACTGTCTGCTGAGCTGTGTATCTAATCCTATCCTGTGTGATACTGTCTGCTGAGCCGTGTATCTAATCCTCTCCTGTGTGATACTGTCTGCTGAGCAGTGTATCTAATCCTCTCCTGTGTGATACTGTCTGCTGAGCTGTGTATCTAATCCTCTCCTGTGTGATACTGTCTGCTGAGCTGTATCTAATCCTATCCTGTGTGATACGGTCTGCTGAGCTGTATCTAATCCTCTCCTGTGTGATACTGTCTGCTGAGCTGTGTATCTAATCCTCTCCTGTGTGATGGTCACCAGGGTATCTAAGCCATTCGTGTACCCCTCCACCTTTCCATGTGGTAATTATACGGCTCCATCCTAAACATTCCCAGCAGGTTAGATTATGGTGGAGCTGCTGATCTCGGATCTGCCCAGGAGGGGGCTCAGGATAGGTCCTGTCAGTGGACGCCCCTGTGGTTAGCAGCTCATCCCCTCGTCCCTCTCTCGACAGCCGTAACAGTCAGCCATGTTGGTTGTGGCAGTTGGGTTCCTCCCCTACACACCAGACTGGCTCAGGCTCACCAGCTCGGACACACAGGGAGGTGAGAGTTTACAAGAAGTGCAGGTCTGTGGGATGTCATGTGTGGCAGATGGCACGGGCTGTTCTGGAGGCGTCCCTCATGGGGGGCCCAGTTGTGGAGGCGTCCCTCATGGGGGCCCAGTTGTGGAGGCGTCCCTCATGGGGGGGGCCCAGTTGTGGAGGCGTCCCTCATGGGGGGGCCCAGTTGTGGAGGCGTCCCTCATGGGGGCCCAGTTGTGGAGGCGTCCCTCATGGGGGGGTCCAGTTGTGGAGGCGTCCCTCATGGGGGGGTCCAGTTGTGGAGGCTTCCCTCATGGGGGGGTCCAGTTGTGGAGGCTTCCCTCATGGGGGGGGCCCAGTTGTGGAGGCGTCCCTCGTGGGGGGGGGTCCAGTTGTGGAGGCGTCCCTCATGGGGGGGGTCCAGTTGTGGAGGCGTCCCTCATGGGGGGGTCCAGTTGTGGAGGCGTCCCTCATGGGGGGGGTCCAGTTGTGGAGGCGTGCCTCATGGGGGGGGGGTCCAGTTGTGGAGGCGTCCCTCATGGGGGGGTCCAGTTGTGGAGGCGTCCCTCATGGGGGGGTCCAGTTGTGGAGGCGTCCCTCATGGGGGGGGTCCAGTTGTGGAGGCGTCCCTCATGGGGGGGTCCAGTTGTGGAGGCGTCCCTCATGGGGGGGCCCAGTTGTGGAGGTTTTTGCCTCATGGAGGTCCAGTTGTGGAGGCTTCCCTCATGGGGGGGTCCAGTTGTGGAGGCTTCCCTCATGGGGGGGGTCCAGTTGTGGAGGCGTCCCTCATGGGGGGGGGTCTAGTTGTGGAGGCGTCCCTCATGGGGGGGTCCAGTTGTGGAGGCGTCCCTCATGGGGGGGTCCAGTTGTGGAGGCTTCCCTCATGGGGGTCCAGTTGTGGAGGTTTCCCTCATGGAGGTCCAGTTGTGGAGGCTTCCCTCATGGGGGGGTCCAGTTGTGGAGGCGTCCCTCATGGGGGGGGTCCAGTTGTGGAGGCGTCCCTCATGGGGGGGGTCCAGTTGTGGAGGCGTCCCTCATGGGGGGGTCCAGTTGTGGAGGCGTCCCTCATGGGGGGGTCCAGTTGTGGAGGCGTCCCTCATGGGGGGGTCCAGTTGTGGAGGCGTCCCTCATGGGGGGGGCCCAGTTGTGGAGGCTTCCCTAATGGGGGGGGGGTCCAGTTGTGGAGGCTTCCCTCATGGAGGTCCAGTTGTGGAGGCTTCCCTCATGGAGGTCCAGTTGTGGAGGCTTCCCTCATGGAGGTCCAGTTGTGGAGGCTTCCCTCATGGGGGTCCAGTTGTGGAGGCTTCCCTCATGGGGGTCCAGTTGTGGAGGCTTCCCTCATGGAGGTCCAGTTGTGGAGGCTTTCCTCATCTGGAATATTGTGTCCAGTTCTGGGCACCACATTTTAAAAAAGACCTCAACAGACTGGAGCAAGTTCAGAGAAGAGTGACCAGAATGGTGACTGGTCTGCAAACCATGTCCTAGGAGGAACGGTTACGGGATTTAGGATTGTTTAGCTGCAAAAGAGAAGACTGAGAGGAGACCTAATAGCGGTCTACAAATATCCTACAGGCGGTCACACTGTAGAGGGATCATTGTTATTGTCATTTTCACAAGGGAAGACTAGAAGTAATGGGATGAAACTGGTGGGGAGGAGACACAGATTAGATATTAGGAAAACCTTTTGACAGTGACTGTGATCAATGAGTGGAACAGGCGGTCACGAGAGGTGGAGAGGTCTCCTTCAATGGAAGTCATCAAAAAGAGATTGGACGGACATCAGTCTGGGATGATTTAGTGAATCCTGCTTTGAGCAGGGGGTTGGACTAGATGACCCAGGAGGTCCATTCCAACTCTAATATTCCATGATTCATGGGGGTCCAGTTGTGGAGGCGTCCCTCATGGGGGGGGGGTCCAGTTGTGGAGGCGTCCCTCATGGGGGGGTCCAGTTGTGGAGGCGTCCCTCATGGGGGGGTCCAGTTGTGGAGGCGTCCCTCATGGGGGGGGTCCAGTTGTGGAGGCGTCCCTCATGGGGGTCCAGTTGTGGAGGTTTCCCTCATGGAGGTCCAGTTGTGGAGGCTTCCCTCATGGGGGGGGTCCAGTTGTGGAGGCTTCCCTCATGGGGGGGGTCCAGTTGTGGAGGCGTCCCTCATGGGGGGGTCCAGTTGTGGAGGCGTCCCTCATGGGGGGGTCCAGTTGTGGAGGCGTCCCTCATGGGGGGGTCCAGTTGTGGAGGCGTCCCTCATGGGGGGGGCCCAGTTGTGGAGGCTTCCCTAATGGGGGGGGGGGGGGGTCCAGTTGTGGAGGCTTCCCTCATGGAGGTCCAGTTGTGGAGGCTTCCCTCATGGAGGTCCAGTTGTGGAGGCTTCCCTCATGGAGGTCCAGTTGTGGAGGCTTCCCTCATGGAGGTCCAGTTGTGGAGGCTTCCCTCATGGAGGTCCAGTTGTGGAGGCTTCCCTCATGGAGGTCCAGTTGTGGAGGCTTCCCTCATGGAGGTCCAGTTGTGGAGGCTTCCCTCATGGAGGTCCAGTTGTGGAGGCTTCCCTCATGGGGGTCCAGTTGTGGCGGCTTCCCTCATGGGGGTCCAGTTGTGGAGGCTTCCCTCATGGGGGTCCAGTTGTGGAGGCTTCCCTCATGGAGGTCCAGTTGTGGAGGCTTCCCTCATGGAGGTCCAGTTGTGGCGGTTTCCCTCATGGGGGTCCAGTTGTGGAGGCTTCCCTCATGGAGGTCCAGTTGTGGAGGCTTTCCTCATCTGGAATATTGTGTCCAGTTCTGGGCACCACATTTTAAAAAAGACCTCAACAGACTGGAGCAAGTTCAGAGAAGAGTGACCAGAATGGTGACTGGTCTGCAAACCATGTCCTAGGAGGAACGGTTACGGGTTTTAGGATTGTTTAGCTGCAAAAGAGAAGACTGAGAGGAGACCTAATAGCGGTCTACAAATATCTTACAGGCGGTCACACTGTAGAGGGATCATTGTTATTGTCATTTTCACAAGGGAAGACTAGAAGTAATGGGATGAAACTGATGGGGAGGGGACACAGATTAGATATTAGGAAAACCTTTTGACAGTGACTGTGATCAATGAGTGGAACAGGCGGTCACGAGAGGTGGAGAGGTCTCCTTCAATGGAAGTCATCAAAAAGAGGTTGGACGGACATCAGTCTGGGATGATTTAGTGAATCCTGCTTTGAGCAGGGGGTTGGACTAGATGACCCAGGAGGTCCATTCCAACTCTAATATTCCATGATTCATGGGGGTCCAGTTGTGGAGGCTTTCCTCATGGGGGTCCAGTTCTGGCGGCTTTCCTCATGGCGGGTCCAGTTCTGGCGGCTTTCCTCATGTGGGGTCCAGTTCTAGCGGCTTTCCTCATGTGGGGTCCAGTTCTGGCGGCTTTCCTCATGGGGGGTCCAGTTCTGGCGGCTTTCCTCATGGCGGGTCCAGTTCTGGCGGCTTTCCTCATGGGGGGTCCAGTTCTGGCGGCTTTCCTCATGTGCGGTCCAGTTCTGGCGGCTTTCCTCATGGGGGGTCCAGTTCTGGCGGCTTTCCTCATGGGGGGACCAGTTCTGGCGGCTTTCGTCATGGGGGGTCCAGTTCTGGCGGCTTTCGTCATGGGGGGTCCAGTTCTGGCGGCTTTCCTCATGGGGGTCCAGTTCTGGCGGCTTTCCTCATGGAGGGTCCAGTTCTGGAGGCTTTCCTCATGGGGGGGTCCAGTTCTGGAGGCTTTGCTCATGGGGGGTCCAGTTCTGGAGGCTTTGCTCATGGGGGGGTCCAGTTCTGGAGGCTTTGCTCATGGGGGGTCCAGTTCTGGAGGCTTTGCTCATGGGGGGTCCAGTTCTGGAGGCTTTGCTCATGGGGGGTCCAGTTGTGGAGGCTTTGCTCATGGGGGGTCCAGTTCTGGAGGCTTTGCTCATGGGGGGTCCAGTTCTGGAGGCTTTGCTCATGGGGGGTCCAGTTCTGGAGGCTTTGCTCATGGGGGGTCCAGTTGTGGAGGCTTCGCTCATGGGGGGTCCAGTTGTGGAGGCTTCCCTCATGGGGGGTCCAGTTGTGGAGGCTTCCCTCAGGGGAGGGGGGGTCCAGTTGTGGAGGCTTCCCTCAGGGGGGCGGTCTAGTTGTGGAGGCTTCCCTCATGGGGGTCCAGTTGTGGAGGCTCCTTCATGGTGGGCAGCATCGGAGCTTTATATGATGGTGGAGATCCCAGTGACAGACGCTTCTGGTGAGGAGAAGCCAGAACAACGCAAAAATACAAATTATATTCACACAAACACATTGTGCATCGGGGTTAATCTAGGCATGGATTAGAGTTGGTATGGGGTTAGCCCATAGGGTTATCCATAAATTGGGTTAGGGATAGTCCTGGATTTTATCTTGTCCTAATGTCGGGTTAAGGATCTCCTATAGTTGGGCGAGGCTTCTGCTGGGGTTAGGCTATGGTTGTCTTAGTTCTATCCTAGAATTAGGCTAGTGATCTAGTAGAATTGGGCTAGAGTTAGGCTATAGTAAAACTAAGGTTAGACTAGGGTAAGCCTACAACTAGGTTAGGATCGTCCTGAGGTTAGGTTAGGCTTGGCTTTATGGTGGGCTGTAAATGGGCTATAGGAATAACTCGCGAGTCGCTGAAGGTGAACTGTGGCCAGCCTATGGAAAGATTGAGGTTACAGTAAGCTTAGCCTACAGTTGGTGTAGGGTTATCCTTGGATTTAGGCAAGGTTTATCCTAGGGTTAGATAAGGAATAGCCTTGGGCTGGGCTATGATTACTTAGATTTGAGCAAGGAGGGGTTAGACTAAGGTAAAGCTTGGATTTGGGCTAGGGCTAGGTTTGAGTTAGACTAGAGTTTGTCTAAGCTTTCAGCAGACTCTGACATTGTTGGAGAATGAGCTGATTTCTTAGAACATACAGTGACCATCATCACAATGTGGAGGATACAGGGAAGACCTGACAGTAACAAGCCAGAGAGGCCACAAAGTACAGAAACAGTGCCATCTGCTCAACACCGACCTGCATAAGCCTGCAGCTGTTGTATCCTCCAACACCCCCTTCTCCATAGCTAAGCCTCAGTCCATTAGTTCCAGCTTCTGTCACAGTGACTCTGGGATAGCGGGAAACCAAGGCCCATAAGCTGTCCTTCAAGCTAGGGGACCCTACGCTATCCCTATTCCAATGGATACTCCTAATTGTGGAGAGGCCTGAATCTCCTTCCTGGCCCTGCTCCTGACCAGTCCTGATCTGATTCCCCCTCCCCCCGGGAAGGACAGGACAGGAGTGTAATGAAAGTCACAGATAAAGACAGACAAGGGAAAACCAAAACTCTATCACACAGCACACACACACAAAGGTAAAGACAATAAGAGATTCAGGAGGAAAAACAAGGGCAGGAAGGAAGTAACAAAATAGCAGGGTGTTAACTTCATGAGTCCTTCTCCGATATCACACAATCAACAGAGCGAGAGATGATGGAACAATCCAAAGAACATTTATTCCAAGCAAACCAGAAGGTCCATAAAATAATCCACCACACATAGGGTAAAGTAGTCCAGAAACACGGATCTAGTCCACTAAGTGATAAATGTCCAGGTCTCTCTGGGGAGCCTCAGCTTCACCCCCAGAGGATGAATCCTCCTACCTCTCTCCCAAAGTTGCCAGACAACTAGCACAACTTTCACCAGAGACTCTGGGACATCACAGCTCACACACAACATAGAAACTATAGCTGGCATGGGTAGAAGATTTCATCCAGCATAAATAGGACATGAGCAGATGTGATTGGCCTCCCCGCCACATGTGATCAAAGAAACCTAACAAGAAGACCAGCAGAGATTAACTCTTGCTAGCCTGCCTATGATTCAGCACACAGCAGGTCACCAGACACCAGAGAAACCATTGAGCAGAGAGTCAAACTCTCAATCTGAACAGAACCCGCCGCCGCCATGACAGTCAGCGCAGTTTGTGCAAAACTCCGTGTGGCAATAAGTCGGTTGCTCTCGTCTATCTATAGATTTATCAGGTTTCATTCCTGATTATTAATCTGTGCTCTCTCTTTAGTACTGACCGTGACGACACAGCTTCTGGACACTTTTATGGGGGGGGACTAGTCTAAATTACGCCAGATTTACTATTTCTTTGTTATTTCATGGGATACTGTCCCTGTCCTCTTTTGTCTGCTAATCTGTGGAATGCCTGCTGATTGCAGATTGCATCAGCCCCCTGCGGTGTATTAGACCTCATCGTTCAAAGGACAATTATGTAGCCGGATTGAACGTGAGACCAATGATGGAACAGCCATCTCCTACTGATCCTGTGGGACACAATGCCCTGAAGTGGGAGCTGAGGGATTTAAAAAGGGGCCTGTTCCTGTCACTGGTGTGATTCTACAGGACTTCAGCCTAGGAGTCATGGTTACAGCTGGTAGATTATAGAACTGCTCTGTTGCCCAACCTGGGTCCTCCAAGTCTGGTCAGCTGGCTACATACCTTGCTGTGCGTGGTCATCCGGACTTACTTGGTGAGGCAGTGCTGTGTATTGTGACTTTTCTATATCACCGTACACAAGGGAAGTAGGAGAATGTGTAATGTCAGGTTTACCAATGTCTCAAATCTGCTTCAGAAAAGTGAGATTTGGGAAAATTGAGAACTCACAAATGTGAAAAGACACAAAGCAGTCGTAGGGTTTCTACTAATGCCGCCCCTGTGACCGCTAAAGCCCATCTACCGGCATGTACACCAATGGTGGTCACAGGATGACACGCTAACCAATGCAGATTACACTGTTATAGCAGACGTTTACATTATAGTGAACCTCGAGAGCAACGTCAGGATAAAAAACACATTCTCTTTTTTGCATTTTTTTTATTGTTATAAAAATATTTTATAGAAATACAATTAGTACATGTAGTGCAAAAAGAAAGCAGTAACAGGGAACCTGGAGGAGGAGGGGCACACTCATAGCTCCTCCCATCTGTATCACCCTGCAGGGGGAGGAGACACAGCTCCTCCTATCTGTATCACCCTGCAGGGGGAGGAGACTCACAGCTCCTCCTCTCTGTATCACCCTGCAGGGGGAGGAGACTCACAGCTCCTCCTATCTGTATCACCCTGCAGAGGGAGGAGACTCATAGCTCCTCCTATCTGTATCACCCTGCAGAGGGAGGAGACTCACAGCTCCTCCTATCTGTATCACCCTGCAGAGAGAGGAGACTCATAGCTCCTATCTGTATCACCCTGCAGAGGGAGGAGACTCACAGCTCTTCCCATCTGTATCACCCTGCAGGAGGCGGAGACTCACAGCTCCTCCCATCTGTATCACCCTGCAGGGGGCGGAGACACAGCTCCTCCTATCTGTATCACCCTGCAGGGGGCGGAGACTCACAGCTCCTTCTATCTGTATCACCCTGCAGGGGGCGGAGACTCACAGCTCCTCCCATCTGTATCACCCTGCAGGACGCGGAGACTCACAGCTCCTCCCATCTGTATCACCCTGCAGGGGGCAAAGACACAGCTCCTCCTATCTGTATCTCCCTGCAGGGGGCGGAGACTCACAGCTCCTCCCATCTGTATCACCCTGCAGGGGGCGGAGACTCACAGCTCCTCCTATCTGTATCACCCTGCAGAGGGAGGAGACTCACAGCTCCTCCTATCTGTATCTCCCTGCAGGGGGAGGAGACTCACAGCTCCTCCTATCTGTATCACCCTGCAGGGGGAGGAGACTCATAGCTCCTCTTATCTGTATCACCCTGCAGGGGGAGGAGACTCATAGCTCCTCCTATCTGTATCACCCTGCAGGGGGAGGAGACTCATAGCTCCTCCTATCTGTATCACCCTGCAGGGGGAGGAGACTCATAGCGCCTCCTATCTGTATCACCCTGCAGGGGGAGGAGACTCATAGCTCCTCCTATCTGTATCACCCTGCAGGGGGAGGAGACTCATAGCTCCTCCTATCTGTATCACCCTGCAGGGGCAGGAGACTCATAGCTCCTCCTATCTGTATCACCCTGCAGGGGGAGGAGACTCACAGCTCCTCCTATCTGTATCACCCTGCAGGGGGAGGAGACTCACAGCTCTTCCTATCTGTATCCCCCTGCAGGGGGAGGATCATTCTCATTGCGCTTTTGTTGTTACAATGGTGAGGAGCGGAGCCGTTATTTGGGGTTGTTTTTCTCCCCTGTATTTATTTCTTCCTTTTCTGGCTTATTATCTCTATAAATAATCCCCCGGGCTGGAGTCGGCATTCCTGTGGCAGTTTGTAGGGGCGGCTATAATTTCACAACACCAAGAAATGTGGCTTGGCTGCTGACCTCCAGACTGGCATTTCTCCGTGGTATTACCAAAGTGATAGTTTGTCCCTTCACCAGCCGGAAAACTCCTAAAAGAAAGCAGAAGACACAGATTTAGATGCTTTCTATGTGTGTCTGTAATATGTATCTAAATGAGTACAGTGTCAGTGCGACGTTTGTATATAATGTACAGTGTCAGTGTGCAGCTTGTATACAATGTGCAGTGTCAGTGCGACGTTTGTATACAATGTACAGTGTCGGTGTGCAGCTTGTATACAATGTGCAGTGTCAGTGTGCAGCTTGTATACAATGTACAGTGTCAGTGCGCAGCTTGTATACAATGTACAGTGTCAGTGCGCAGCTTGTATACAATGTGCAGTGTCAGTGCGCAGCTTGTATACAATGTACAGTGTCAGTGCGCAGCTTGTATACAATGTGCAGTGTCGGTGTGCAGCTTGTCTACAATGTGCAGTGTCAGTGCGCAGCTTGTATACAATGTGCAGTGTCAGTGCGCAGCTTGTATAACAGGGTAAATTTGGTGCCCTCTAAATAACTCAACACACGGCCATTAATGTCTGAACCGCTGGCAACAAAAGACCTTGTATGACCGTAAAACCAGGCCCTGGGAATTTATAGAAGAATGGGTGCTCACGACCAGGTTTTTGTGGGCTCCGGGCGGAAGAGTCCCAGTAGGCCCCATCCACACACAGACACCGATACGAACACGTACATATACATATTTAAAGACAAACTCAGAAAAATACATATAAACAGACAAATCTATACAGTCATATACACTTACAGACAGACAGACACACACAACTCTGCTGCATACAGACAAACACACACAACTCTGCTGCATACAGACAAACACACACAACTCTGCTACATACAGACAAACAAACACACACAACTCTGCTACATACAGACACACACAACTCTGCTACATACAAACACACACAACTCTTCTACATACAGACAAACAATCACACACAACTCTGCTACATACAGACAAACACACACAACTCTGCTGAATACAGTCAAACACACACAACTCTGCTGCATACAGTCAAACACACACAACTCTGCTGCATACAGACAAACACACACAACTCTGCTGCATACAGACAAACACACACAACTCTGCTGCATACAGACAAACACACACAACCCTGCTACATACAGACAAACACACACAACTCTGCTACATACAGACAAACACACACAACTCTGCTACATACAGCCAAACACACACAACTCTGCTAAATACAGACAAACAAACACACACAACTCTGCTGCTCTGCGGGGCCCGCACCTGCGGCTCTGTGGGGCCCGCACCCACACACCCGTGGCTCTGCGGGGCCCGCACTTGCGGCTCTGCGGGGCCCGCACTCTCGGCCCTGCGGAGCCAGCACACGCAGCCTGCGGGGCCAGCTCACGCGGCACCGGGGAGGGGTGGGGGGGATTGGCAGGGCATACATCCAGGGGGTAGAAGCAGCTCACCGGGGCCCATAATCGGGAGGTGGGGAGGGCACTTACGCGCTTAGGTCACGGTGGAGAGGGGGCCCACACAGCGCCGGACAGAAGCTTGCCTCCTTCATCTGTGGGACTGAGCAGGCGGTAGCTCCGCCCACAGATGAAGTTCAAACTAGGATGTCTGCGCGCCTTAAAGGGACGGCGCTGCAGATTGCTGCCGAGGACTGCGGTCCCTGGAACTCGGCCCAGGGCAGCAGAACTGTAAAAGCGAGTGGGCCCCGGCCAAGGGACAGCAGGGCTGACGAGGCCGAGTGGGCCCCCCCGGCTCTCCAGGGCCTCGGCATTTGCCCGGGTTTGCCGGGTGCTGACGCCGGCCCTGCTCACGATTATTGTTTCCCTGGCCAACAAGCTTCATGCAATGTGTGAAGGCCCTTAGGCCGCTTTCACACATCCGGCTTTTCTTCACTTTGTTGGATCAGCGCAGCCATTGTAATGTATACACTGTACGGGAGCGCGCCGTATCCGACAAACTGGAGACCATCCGGATGTCTGAAACTGGCCTTACCAGGTTGTCAGCAAAATGAATGACACCAACTACTACATCAATGCCCTGGACCCTAGTGGTCAACGATAGAAGACAGTCCACATCAATATGCTGAAAGAATATCATGACCGTTCTCCGCCTGTTCTAGTAACCCTGAGGACGAGTGTCTCCCCGATCTTCTTCAGGTCGCCCAAACATGAGAGTTCCTGGAACAAGTGCCCCTGGGCTCCCATTAATTGAATATACAAAAGGACGATATTTTCTCCCTACTAAGACCGAGGGCTTCCATGTTCTCCTCCAAGCCGGCATGGACCACTGTGAGCAGCCACCGTGTGGAGACCTCAGGACAAGGCCCCACCCAGCAGGCCGCCTACCGGGTCCCAGAGGCTGGTCAAAGCATGATTAACAAGCTGGAGGACATGAAACAACTGGGGATTATTCGGCCATCTCCCAGCCACCGTCATTCTGGTCCCCAAGAAGGATGGTACAAAGCAGTTCTGCGTCGATTACCAAGAGTGACGCTTACCCCATACCCAGGTTTGATGATCTGTTGGATCAGCTAGCCAGTGCCCAATTTTTAACCACGGTAGACTTGAGCAAGGTGTATTGGCAGATGCCCCTAACGGTGGACTCTCAGGAGTGCTCGACCTTCATTACTCCATTTGGATTTTTTTAGTTCCTGGGAAAGCCCTTCGGGATGAAAAATGCCCCCTCTACTTTCCAGAGACTGGTGGATGGACTGTTAGAACAATGTCAGGACTTTGCCTGTGCTTACTTGGATTACATTGCCATTTTCAGAACAATTTGGGAGGCGCATCATGAACACTTGCAAGAGGAGAAGGACCTTAAAGACATCAAACATGTCCGCTTACCCCTGGATTTAAGGATTGACCCTGACGAGGACAGGAGGGCAGTAAGATTCATCTGGCCAGCACCCCAGAGAGACTTGGAGAAACTTGGATTACCCTGGAAAAGACTGCTGGAGGATTGGGACTCATCTCCTGGGGCATTTATCCCGTTACTGGACTATATCGGTGTTCCTGCACTATTTTACCCTCTGTGTGGTGGATTGTCTTATGGACCTTTCGAATTGTATGTAATAAAGGTTCTTGGAACTGTTCAGCCATCTCTCATTCTGTTGATTGTGTGATATGGAAGAAGGACTCTCTGACAAGGGGATCATGCTCTGCATCAGTATGTCACAGTACATGTTGACATTCATGGTTCCCCAATGATCTGTAGGTCCCACAGCCAGCAGCACTCATGTAGCCCCAAACTATAACCCACCACCACCATGCCTGATTGTAGGCAGGACACACTTGTCTTACACATGCTTCACACCAACAGAACCAACTAACTTTATCTTGGTCTTGTTAGACCACAGGACATGGTTCCAGTAATCCATGTCCTTAGTCTGCTTGTCTTCAGCAAACTGCAGGCTTTCTTGTGCATTATATTTTAGAATAGGCTTCCTTCTGGGACAACAACCATGCAGAGCAATGTGATGCAGTGTGGCATATGGTCTGAGCACTGACAGGCAGATCCCCTACCTCTGTAACCTCTGCAGCATTGTTGGCAGCACTAATACATCTATTCTAAAAAGATGACCTATGGATATGATGCTGAGCACGTGCACAGCTTCTGTGGTCAACCATGGCAAGGCCTGTTCTGAGTGCATCCTGTCTTGTTATACCGCCATATGGTCTTGGCCACCGTGTTGCAACTCAGGTTATAACCTCGGCCAATGTAGACATTCTTTTTTTTTTTCCATTTTGTTTCAGATCCCCAAAGAACTGTTTCCCATGAGGAGCCATGTTAAACTTCCATTGACCAGTAAGAGTGTGTGTGAGTGATAACACCGAATGTAACACCCCTGCCCCCCCATTCACACCGGAGACCTTCTAACAATGAGTCACATGACGCCTGTGAGAGAAAATGGCATATTTCAGAATATTGCATCAGCCTCGTGACCTCAGGCTCAGCCGTGCAGTTTTCCCCATAATACCTTGCAGCTTTCACATCACATGGTGTAGACTAGACAATCAGAAGGTAGTATAAAAGAGCCTGTATAAAAGTCGAGGCAGGAAAGGCAGCAGAATATCAGAGTTCACAGCTCTGTAATATAGATAGAAAGACACAAGCCCAGAAACATTGGACAAATACTCCAGAGAGTAATGTGTTGTGTAACTGCAGTGTCAGGACTGTTGCTTGGCTCTGACTGGGTTAAGCCAAGTGGGAGGGGTCTGTTCAGTCGTGTCTCGTTCCGGGACTCTCGCCGCTTTATTATGGTAATGTAACGCTGTACAAAGGCTAGTAAGATGCAGTACAGCATATTCCCCACTAGGTGGCAGCAGAGTAGTGAAGGAGAGACCAAGAAACACTGTAATGGAAAGGCAGCTGAAGTACAGCAGAGTAACTTCAGTAATGTTAACAGGCGAATAACCAGGGGGCAATAGAGTAGTCAAACAGTCAGGGTCTAGCCAGGAAAGTGGAGTCACTGCAAAGGGAGGATCAATATCAAAGTCAGAAAACAGAACCGAGTCAGAAGCCGGCAGAGGGAAACACATACAACAGACAGGGGCGGGAAGTCAGGGACCGGGACAGGCAGACGAATGGGGGAGGGTCAAAGTCAGGACACAGTAGCAGGGAGGCAGGACAGACCGGTAACACTCACCAGAGCCAGTATACAAGCTGCAAGGCAGAAATATCACTGGCACTGAACCATAGGTAGAGAGGCAATATATAGCGTCCTAGGATCCAGAACAAGCAAAGGGAAGTTAACCCCTGACATGACCAGGCCAGAGCTAGGTGTAACCAGCAGCAGGGAAAAGCCGTCCTGGATCATGACAGGTGTGAACTCCTCTGGGACGCTGCCAGTAATAGTTCCTGCTCTGCAACTTGCACACTGGTTCCTGTGAGTCTGCTCTGATCTATCCCACTACCCAGCTTACCTCTCCCTGACCTCCTTTCCCCCCGTACAGTCTGTCTACCTGACCCTTGTCCCGTCGTGTCTCTGGCTCCACCCCCACCTTTGTAAATACGTGCCCTCCCGGCCTCTGACCTTGGTGGCGTTCCCTGACTTTGCCTCTGCCCCTCCTCGTCTCCTTACGTGACTTCTCGGCTTCCATCTGACTGCGGCTTGTTCACTCCCCTGTATTGACGTGACATCCCAATTTGACTTTGGCTTGTCTGACAACTATTACTCTTGTGCTAGTGACCTCTGGTGGGCTTTTGTATTACTGCACATTGGAGTGCAATCTCCCTGCGCCCCCTAGTGGAAGTTTGACATGCAGCACTAAAGACAATGAGTGTATTAGCCTGCAAATAATAAAGGGACTCCATGGATGGAGAGAGGCAGAGATCAAGTGATAGATTTAGGGCTCGCTCACGCCACCCTATAACAAAGACGTAGACCTATCCTATCCGATGTTTTATTGGATAGCCCTCAGACCAATGTTATTCTATGGGGCAGTGCTGATCAGCTCCACAAATCGGATGGCGAGCACCCATTCAAGACTAAGGGTGCATGAAAATAATTGGACTGCTTTTGGATGACATTCTGATTTCCGCCGATGCACAGAATGGTTTTCACGGAATGGAGAAGATGGGGAAATTGTGTTCTCCATCTTCTCCTGACAGTGTCGACAGATCACACTAAGCTGACACTCTGATCAAACTCGGATCAGAGTTTGATTGAAGTGTCATTAACATAATCGATTTGATTAATTCGTTTATATATGCTTTCTGTGACCCCTGCCAAAGTGATGTGGTGCAGCTGACACGTGTCCTGCTTTTTCTTCATTCTTAATGCACTAGGAAGCAGCAGCAAGACAGCGTGAAGCCTGAACACCTAGACTACAAGAGAAAATGCTTAGGCAAAGAATGTTGTCAGGAGTCAAAAACTTGAAGACTTGCTCTTTTTTTTTCTACGATTTCACCACATTTTAAGGGATTACATGCAACAATATATTAGAGAAAATAATATAATAACCGATGACCATGATGGATTCATGAAAGATAAGTCGTGTCTAACCAATGTGTGGGGTTCTATGAGAAGGTAAGTGCAGATCTGGATATTGGTAATGCAGCTGATGGGATTTATCTGGACTTTGCAGAGACATGTACCAAATAACAGTCTTATAATGAAGCTCCAGAAGCCACAACCAGGCGAAACTATAAGGAGATGGGCAAAGAATTGGCTAAAAGATAAGAAGCTAAGAGTCGTCATAAATGGTGTTGTCATGATTCCTCTGTGCAGAGCATCTTGCACATTAGGTGATGCTCTGCTGTGTTTTCCTGATTCCTGAGCTGGCAGGTTGATTGACAGCGCTGGCTTCCATGCTGGTTCTGGCAGGTGCTGATTACTCAGGTGTTCCATCTTCCTGGTAATTGCTCTGCTTTATTTACTGAGCATTTTCTCCCAGAACCTCGCCAGTAGTAGATTCTGGTTTGTGAGTAGTGTGGTTAGCATGTATGCCTGTTTGTTCTGATCCTTCGGCCAGTTGTTTAACTCCCCTCTGCCCCGCTCCCTATTCCTGTCGCAACCTCCTAGCTTTTTACTTCGGACCGTTACCTGACCACATCTCTGTTTACTCCCTGTATCCATACGTGCCCTCCTGGAATCCTGACCTCAGATCGTGACCTGACTACGCGTCTGTTTCTTCCTGCAATCCATTACATGTCCTCCTGTGACCAGACTTTCTTGACTACTCTCCCGTTTTTCTACTACTGTAAGTAGTGACCAGCATCACAGGTTCTCTAATGTTCTCTAATTGGGCTATAGTGAGCAGTGGGGAACCGCAAGGATCTATACTGGGAGCAGTGGAGACCGCAGGGATCTATACTGGGTGCAGTGGAGACCGCAGGGATCTGTACTGGGTGCAGTGGGGACCGCAGGGATCTGTACTGGGAGCAGTGGGGTACCGCAGGGATCTGTACTGGGAGCAGTGGCGACCGCAGGGATCTGTACTGGGAGCAGTGGGGACCGCAGGGATCTGTACTGGGAGCAGTGGGGTACCGCAGGGATCTGTACTGGGAGCAGTGGCGACCGCAGGGATCTGCACTGGGAGCAATGAGGACCGCAGAGATCTGTACTGGGGGCAGTGAGGTACTGCAGGGATCTGTACTGGGAGCAGTGGGGACCGCAGGGATCTGTACTGGGAGCAGTGAGGACCGCAGGGATCTGTACTGGGAGCAGTGGGGACCGCAGGGATCTGTACTGGGAGCAGTGGGGACCACAGGGATCTGTACTGGGAGCAGTGGGAACCGCAGGGATCTGTACTGGGAGCAGTGGGGACCGCAGGGATCTGTACTGAGAGCAGTGGGGGCCGCAGGGATCTGTACTGGGAGCAGTGGGGACCGCAGGGATCTGTACTGGGAGCAGTGGGGACCACAGGGATCTGTACTGGGAGCAGTGGGAACCGCAGGGATCTGTACTGGGAGCAGTGGGGACCGCAGGGATCTGCACTGGGAGCAGTGGGGACCGCAGGGATCTGCACTGGGAGCAGTGGCGACCGCAGGGATCTGCACTGGGAGCAATGAGGACCGCAGAGATCTGTACTGGGAGCAGTGGGGTACTGCAGGGATCTGTACTGGGTGCAGTGGGGACCGCAGGGATCTGTACTGGGAGCAGTGGGGTACCGCAGGGATCTGTACTGGGAGCAGTGGGGTACCGCAGGGATCTGTACTGGGAGCAGTGGCGACCGCAGGGATCTGTACTGGGAGCAGTGGGGACCGCAGGGATCTGTACTGGGAGCAGTGGGGTACCGCAGGGATCTGTACTGGGAGCAGTGGCGACCGCAGGGATCTGCACTGGGAGCAATGAGGACCGCAGAGATCTGTACTGGGAGCAGTGGGGTACTGCAGGGATCTGTACTGGGAGCAGTGGGGACCGCAGGGATCTGTACTGGGAGCAGTGGGGACCGCAGGGATCTGTACTGGGAGCAGTGGGGACCGCAGGGATCTGTACTGGGAGCAGTGGGGACCGCAGGGATCTGTACTGGGAGCAGTGGTAACCGCAGGGATCTGCACTGGGAGCAGTGGGGACTGCAGGGATCTGTACTGGGAGCAGTGGGGACCGCAAGGATCTGTACTGGGAGCAGTGGGGACCGCAGGGATCTGTACTGGGAGCAGTGGGGTGCCGCAGGGATCTGTACTGGGAGCAGTGGGTTGCCGCATTGATCTGTACTGGGAGCAGTGGGGGCCGCAGGGATCTGTACTGGGAGCAGTGGAGACCGCAGGGATCTGTACTAGGATTGATTTTTTTTAATCTCTTTATTAATGACCTTGTGGATGGGATTGATAGTAAAGTGTCAGTCTTTGCTGATGACACCAAACTATGTAGGATATTAAAAACTGACCTTGATAGTACAATATTACAAAAAGATCTGGATAAGATGTCAGAATGGGCAGATACTCGGCAAATGAGATTTAATGTTGATAAATGTAAAGTAATGCACCTAGGACGGAGTAATCCTATAGCTGCGTATACATTAAATGGAAGTAAACTCGGGACTACAGAACAGGAGACAGACTGGGGGATTCTCATTACAAATAAGCTGAGCAGCAGCACTCAATGTCAGGCAGCAGCTGCTAAAGCAAACAAGATTCTAGGGTGTATAAAAAGAGATTAGTTCCCGTGATCCCAACGTATTGTTACCCCTCTATAAATCACTTGTAAGGCCACATCTGGAATACGGGATCCAGTTTGTGCTCAACATTTTAATGTTAATGGGAAAGAAACGTTTATGGCTCTTTGGGGTATAAAGTAAGCGCAAAGAATAAAAATGTAAGAAGATAAGCGTCTCACCTGACGTGTAGCAAGTATTGAACGCCAGACTTTTGTTCCCGGGCATACTCTGAACGCATTGGAGGAGAATATTACTGGCTTTTGAGTCTCCATCCGTGTGCCGTAATATTATATGACCCATGGTGAACGTCGTATCCGTGTAAAACACCTAGAAAAGAAGCAGGAGATACAGATATTTGGCTCGAAGAGGGGCAGATAAGAATTGACCATGACAAAATATTGGCCTGGGTGGCATCCTACCTGGCTGTATATTGAGTATATACCGGAATGCATCACCTGGACACTTTTGCCATCAGGCTTCAAAGATTTGCCCTCGTGTAGAAACACTTTCCAGGAGATTTCCGTACAGTCCTGGATGTCTGAAATAACAGAAGGAGGTGGAAAAGAAAGTATCAACAGGAAAGCTTCATTTTTGAACATTAAATCAAAAAGTTTGAAGACTTCTCGAAAGACATGTATTATTTTCTTGAGCTCCTGTGGACGGGTTGTTTCTCAGCGCTGGGTCCTACACTGGTGCTGGGAGGGGCTTTCCCAGGTGCTCCTGTGGCACCCCTGAGGCTTCAGTCACCATAGAGTATTGCACCTGATTTAAGGTATAATGCTGCACTCGGATCCTGAGGAGGTTGGTACCGGTCTCATCACTCACAAACTCAAATACACAACCAGGTTGCCCTCCCCAATGGGGACTGGGCTAGGGTAGGGTTGTAAGGCTGCCTTCAAACATGGGGGGGAGGGCACCACCCACTAGTGACAGGCAACCGAGGATGGGCAGCCACCAAGGGGGAGTCAGGAGCCAACACAACAGTTAGGGAGAGTTCTCCAGTAGGAGAGAAAGGGAGCAGACGTGTCTCACAGATGCTCTGGTGGGACAGAGAAGTTTATGCGGTTGCCGAGGGGAAAGCTTCATTGCTGCCTCGAACGGCGCCACGCAGGGTGCAGGACCCTAGGGAAGATGAGTCTTCAAGTTGGTTTTCCAGAATCTGCCGGGACAGGGAGGTTTCAAGCTTCCCTGGCCACAAAGAGCCCGAAAGCACAGTGCCAAGATAGGATCCGAGGCCTTGGACAGCACCAGGCCCCAGTGTGGAACTGCAGCACCTGCTCATAAAGACAAGAGTACTCCTCAAGACGACCTGAGGTCCCCAAGTAGTTTTAAGCAACGCAGATCCAACACACGCGGTGCTAGAAGGAAGGAACTCGCCGACACCACACCGTAGTATCTCGTGCCACCTAGTGACCAGCATCATAGTCAAACATCACACAGTGGTTCTCCGACTGCAGTGTGACAACAAGTCTCACCTGGAGGATTTCAGGCTCAAAATTGAGGTTTTAGAGCAAAATGGAAAATCACTAGTTAGACATTTATTGAAGGAAACAAAGTGAATCCTTGACCAATGCCACTCGAAACATGAACAAGTAAAATGAAGTTGCTTCTTATTTTGGTAATACGATGAGAAGATGTCATTAATTTAAGACAACCCTGGATTGAAGAGATGAAGCGGTTAAAGACAGGAGGTCAACCAGTCAATAGAAGAACATCATTAAGAAGACCCACATGAGAAACCGAGAAGTTTGAGGAAACATATTCCTGTAGAATCTCAAAAAGAGCCTCCATGATAATGAAGTTTTTACAGAAAATCTTGCAGTGAAGTGAAAAACGGGAAACAGTTGAAAGTTCATAGGATTTTCTCACCGTTGGAATATATGGACTGTGGTACCAGGTGAAGCAAAGACCGATTTCCTGGAAGAAACAGCAGAAAATATGGTGACATTGCAGAAGATTATTGCCCCAGTTCCTCATCAACTCCTAGAGAAGATAGACAATAAACCTTTAATTCTAATTGATCGTTAGCGGTCCTTACCTTTTGGACCCCTAATATATACATTCTGTTCTCAAGATCATGGGGCTCCCGTACATTGGTCCACCCCAAGACCTCGCTTATCCTTATGTGAGAACACATTACTGGAAGGTTAGATCTGCACAGCTAGATCTGGCCTTTCTTGTGGGACATGAGTGGGTGGCTTAGATATGACAAGAACCTCTCTTTCTACCGTAGTTAAACTCTACTTTGGTTAATGGGTAGCATTTCTTATGATATCAGCAGGGGCGGATATATTATTGGTAAGTGATACGCAGAAGCGGTTTTGCAACAACCGTGCAATACCTTTATACCGGGAAGAGGTAGGTCAGCTCCAGGTCATCCGTTTAAGGAAATGGTCATGGGTGCACGTGGTCAGAGCAGGAAAAATTCCAATCCAGAAAGGGAGAAAGCCATGGCACAGTCTATCCAGTATTCCAAAGTGCTTTATTTAATTCATTCGCTGCAGGTAAAAATAGTGGGGATAGAGCCGGGTGCAGGCCCCCAGTGGACGATGGCTGTTTTGCACCTCCTTGTGCTTCAACGGGTCCAACGGTCCAACTGGACCCGTTGAAGCGCAAGGAGGTGCGAAACGGCCATCGTCTATTGGGGGCCTGCACCCGGCTCTTTCCCTGCTATTTAAGCTTTTACATACTTTTTCTAATGCGAACTAGGGTTAGGCTTAAGGCTAGGTTTAAGGATAGGACTAAGGTTAGGTGTAAAAGTAGGGTAATGTTTAAAGAGGTTGTCTACTACTTTTACATTGATGACCTATCATCAATGTCTGATCGGCCGGGGTCCTGCACCCTGCACCCCTACTGATCAGCTGTTCTCGGTGCCGGCAGTGGTAGGAAGCAGATGGAAATGATCAGTTATGGAGCTTCCCTATCTTCTGATAGTGGCTGTGGCCGGTTACTGCACATCCACATCCTATTCATTTGAATGGGAGACGGATGTGTAGTAACTGGCCGCAACTGCTATCAGTTGACATGGCCGCTTCGGAAATTAGCATTTCTGGCTGCCTGCTAAGGCTTCTGACACCAAGATGAGCTGATCGGTGGGGGTGCCAGGTGTCGAGCCCCGGCCGATCAGACATTGATGACCTATCCTAAGTATAAGCCATTGATGTTAAAGTAGTGGACAACCCCTTTAAGACAGGGATTGGATCAAGGATTAGGGATAGTGTTAGTTGTAGGACAAGGGTAAGGCTAGTTTCCCACATCTGGCTTTTTGCCGGATCCGGCACACTCCAGTTCAGTGTTAATACTGTACAATGGCATCGCGGCAAGCTCCGGTCACATGCCATGACAGCACATGACAGCATGTGACTGGAGGTGCCGCGATGCCATCGTACTGTATTACACCATACTGGAGTGTGCCGTATCCGGCAATCCGGCAAAAAGACGGATGTGTGAAACCGGCCTAATTTAGTTAAATTTTATTTCTAAAATTGTTTGTCTATGGGTTAGGAGTTTCTTGCTTTGCTTTTCTCCGAATACTTGCAATCCAAGCCACGCCACTGACGCCTGATGGCTAAAATGTTCTCAAACTGCTGGCTTTGGTGCGGTTGATTACCGTGTATGGTGGAAACCTCTGCAATCACAACATGCTTTATACATGTTCATCATGCACCATCATTTTTTGCTCGGAGAGATAAGCAGCTACCAGACGACATCACCATATTAAAATAAGCCTACACACCTAGGTAATCCTCTAGTCGTGTGTTTATGAGTAATTTTGGCTAAGACTGTGGTGGCAGACAGCAATCTCGTGTGTAAATACACCAGTAGGACAGATACGTGATCATTCCTAATTGCTGGTTTGTCTCTGTGCCACGGTGCACTTTAGGCTTCAGTAAACACTGCTCCATCCGTGGGCGGACATTCGAGACGTCGTCCCGCACTCGTTAGAGCCCTCTTGTTTAGCCCGTGAGATCTTTGTATTAGCTGGCACCATAACACGGAAACATCTGAAGTGAATTGATATCGCTATAACAATACTTTTAGCTGACAATTTCATTTTTTATGTGTTGGTTGCACAATCCTAACTGTGTGCCAAGGGGAAGAATGAAAATGTAAAAAGAAATGTCCAGCCATGAACTATGAGGAAGAGCATTGGCGCAGGACGAAAACATTCTACCTGTCGTCTCACCAGTGTGTCTCCGTTTTTTGACCCCTGGGATGTCTCTTTTCGGCCGGGAACAGAGTTGAGTCTCGCAGAGCCTTCGAACCTGTAATGTCAATGCAACAGTAAAACATCGATAAATTGTTGGCCAACAACTTGCAAAAAAATATGTTGGCAGTGATGAACCCTCCTGACACACAGCGGACACCAATATATCATAAAGCCAATATATGCCTCTAACCGAAATGACCGGAGTGAGCTCTGTTTAACCCCTAACTGCTAAAGTCAATCACGGACAACAGCACTTAAGGCGGTCGGTAGTATACAGATGGGCTGTGGGATGGTGGAATATGGGGGGTTGTGTATCATTTTGTGTAGGTTCGTAGTTTAGGCATGGTGCTCTGCTCATTCCATGTATTATTTGTCCTGTCTGCAGGTTAATAACCCCCTGCAGTGCTTCTGTCCCTAGGTGTCGGGGAGTGAGGCCTGGAATCCACACCAAACTCTGTTTACCTGGGAGATTATTCAGTCTGGCTGGGAAGTACAAGAGGCAAGCAGGAAGACTGATCCTCTAGGCGAGAAGTTGCAGCTACAGGCAGCACCTCAGCGAGCCATTGAGAAATCCCAATTTCCCTGGAAAAGGACTGCTGGAGGATTGTGACTCCTCCCCGGGATATTTATCCCTTTACCCTCTACTTTAACCTCCGTGTGGTGGATTATTTGATGGACATTCTGGATTGTATGGAATAAATGTTCTTTGGATTGTTCAATCATCTCTTGCGCTGTTGATTCTGTGATATCGGAGAAGGACCCCGTGACAGGCTGCCATGTTGATACTTTTGTGAAGCCCAACCACAGGCTGGGCTTCATAAGGGACTATCATTTTATGTGAGCTAAAATATAAAGAACAGAAAAGTAAACAATAAATGCAGTAAGCACTACAACACAAAAAAAAAAATCAGAATTGCTGTTTTTAGTCTCTACGCCTCCCATGCAGAATGCAAGAAAAGGTTATCAAAACGTCATATTCTACCCAAAGCAGTATCAATAAAGCCTACAGCTCGACACGCAAAGAAAAACAAGCCATCATACATTTCCATCCAAGGAAAAATGGAAACATTTAAAAAGTGGCCATACAAATCAATTTCCTTTTTGTCTACAAATGTTGATTTAAAAAATATCACCACTTAAAATAAAAAGTTCAATGAGTGTCCCTCGGAAACTTACTGACCTGAAAAATCATGTTGCCGTCTCTTTTATATATATATATATATATATATATATATATATATAATACACTCCCTGACAGAAGTTCTGTCGCTTATCCATGTTATGTTAATAAAAGCTTATAACCTGACTTTAAATTCATCCATTGGTTTTATAAATTACTCTTTTGAACGCTGAAACCCTCCCAAATTTGGTTTAGGTTATGAAAATAAAGTTGCTGCAAAGCTGAAATATTGATCATTTAATGAACATAGAAAGGTCAGATTTTGGCAAGACAAAAGTTTTGTCGCCCACAGAAAGTAATGTGAAATATAAACAAATAATTAACTTCTAATACAAAGATATGTTGCATAACACTGGTGAATGAAGTTGTGGTGCTATTAGAGCCATATTTAATATTTTGTGTGACTTCCATGAGCTTGAATAACTGCATCCATGAGGTGCAACAATGATTCATACAATATATTGATGAAGTAATCAGGAATAGCAAAGACTGCAGTCTTACATTCCTCCCAGAGTTCATCTAGATTCTTTGGTTTTGTCTTCCAAGCTTCCTCTTTCATCCTACCCCAAACATTCTCAATGATGTTCATGTCTGGTGACTGGGCTGGCCAGTTCTTGAGCACCTTGATCTTCTTTGCCAGGAGGAACTTTGTTGTAGAGATGGATGTATGAGATGGAGCACCATCCTGCTACAGAATTTGACCCCTTTTATGATTGGGAATGTAAGAGGTAGTTAATACTTTTTGATATTTTAGGCTATTGATATTGCCTTCCACCTTGAAAATGTTTCGCACCCCCCCATACTGAATGTAACCCAAGACCATGATCTTTCCACCACCAAACTTAACTGTTTTCTGGATCGATACGGGCTCCAGTAGGACTCCTGCAGTATTTGCGGCATCTCTGGTGTAATTCAACTGAAGATTCATCAGAGAAATCCACCTTCTGCCACGTTTCCAGCGTCCACCTGTTTAGCAGGCTGTGGTACTTGGCAAATTCCACACAGTTTTTTAATTGCATTTTGTTTAGTGCTGGCTTCTGGGTACTGAATCAAACATGGAGGCCATTTCGAGACAGAATCCTACAAACTGTTCTAGTTGACACAGGGACTTGAGGTGACCAGGCCTGTGGGAGCTCTGCTGCAGTGGAAGAGGGGCTGGCTTTGGATTTTCTAACCAACAAACGTTCCTCCTGAGCAGTTGTCTTGCAGGGTCTGCCGGGCCTGGGCGTGTCAAAAACATCTCCAGTCTCTTCAAATCTTCTTTTAATTCTTTGTACTTGACACTGAGACACATTAAAGGTGCAGCCACCTCTGCAGTGGATCTGGTCTTCAGCCTCTTCATAATCAAGGCTTTGGTCGCAGGGTGGATTTTTGGCATGTTGTCAGAGGTCAAGTTGCAGTTCATGTGAAGATCTGGGGTGCTGGGTTTCTTGTTATACACATCCACTAATTAACCGATCATTTAGTGAGCACAGGTGAGAATGTAAACCAGGATTGGGTGCATTATATGACAAGGCGACAAAACTTTTGTCTTCAAAAATCTGACCTTTCTGTGTTCATTAAATGATCAATATTCCAGCTTTGCAGCAACCTTCAAATTTGGGAGGTTTTTAGCTTTCAAAAGAGTAATTTATAAAACCAATGGAGGAATTGCCATCATATTGCCATGCCATGTTAACAGAAAAATAGAAGATAAGTTATGGATGAGAAGAAGGAAATAAAAACAAACACGCAAATTGATGGTTCTCCCTTTTCCTCCAGGGTAAATGTTAATAATAATAATAATAATAATAATAATATTGTTATATATATATATATAATATATATACAGTTAGGTCCAGAAATATTTGGACAGTGACACAATTTTCGTGAGTTGGGCTCTGCATGCCACCACATTGGATTTGAAATGAAACCTCTACAACAGAATTGAAGTGCAGATTGTAACGTTTAATTTGAAGGTTTGAACAAAAATATCTGATAGAAATTGTAGGAATTGTCACATTTCTTTACAAACACTCCACATTTTAGGAGGTCAAAAGTAATTGGACAAATAAACCAAACCCAAAAAAAAAATTTTTATTTTCAATATTTTGTTGCGAATCCTTTGGAGGCAATCACTGCTTTAAGTCTGGAACCCATGGACATCACCAAACGCTGGGTTTCCTCCTTCTTAATGCTTTGCCAGGCCTTTACAGCCACAGCCTTCAGGTCTTGCTTGTTTGTGGGTCTTTCCGTCTTAAGTCTGGATTTGAGCAAGTGAAATGCATGCTCAATTGGGTTAAGATCTGGTGATTGACTTGGCCATTGCAGAATGTTCCACTTTTTTGCACTCATGAACTCCTGGGTAGCTTTGGCTGTATGCTTGGGGTCATTGTCCATCTGTACTATGAAGCGCCGTCCGATCAACTTTGCGGCATTTGGCTGAATCTGGGCTGAAAGTATATCCCGGTACACTTCAGAATTCATCCGGCTACTCTTGTCTGCTGTTATGTCATCAATAAACACAAGTGACCCAGTGCCATTGAAAGCCATGCATGCCCATGCCATCACGTTGCCTCCACCATGTTTTACAGAGGATGTGGTGTGCCTTGGATCATGTGCCGTTCCCTTTCTTCTCCAAACTTTTTTCTTCCCATCATTCTGGTACAGGTTGATCTTGGTCTCATCTGTCCATAGAATACTTTTCCAGAACTGAGCTGGCTTCATGAGGTGTTTTTCAGCAAATTTAACTCTGGCCTGTCTATTTTTGGAATTGATGAATGGTTTGCATCTAGATGTGAACCCTTTGTATTTACTTTCATGGAGTCTTCTCTTTACTGGTGACTTAGAGACAGATACACCTACTTCACTGAGAGTGTTCTGGACTTCAGTTGATGTTGTGAACGGGTTCTTCTTCACCAAAGAAAGTATGCGGCGATCATCCACCACTGTTGTCATCCGTGGACGCCCAGGCCTTTTTGAGTTCCCAAGCTCACCAGTCAATTCCTTTTTTCTCAGAATGTACCCGACTGTTGATTTTGCTACTCCAAGCATGTCTGCTATCTCTCTGATGGATTTTTTCTTTTTTTTCAGCCTCAGGATGTTCTGCTTCACCTCAATTGAGAGTTCCTTAGACCGCATGTTGTCTGGTCACAGCAACAGCTTCCAAATGCAAAACCACACACCTGTAATCAACCCCAGACCTTTTAACTACTTCATTGATTACAGGTTAACGAGGGAGACGCCTTCAGAGTTAATTGCAGCCCTTAGAATCCCTTGTCCAGGGACAAAACCCCAAAAATATTACCTCGATTACCACTGTACCAGGGAAATCGGGAAGAGTTGGTGCATCTAATGGATACGCCATTTCTGTGGCAGCTACGGGCTGCTATTTTTAGGCTGGGAAGGGCCAAATAACCATGAGCTTTCCCATGATAATACCAGCCCCCAGCTATCTGCTTTTACCTGCGCTGGTTATTAAAAATAGGGGGGAACCCCATGTCATTTTTTTTTTATATATATATAGTTAACAGCAACATGCATCTTCCCTATACCAAAAAGCTTGTTCATTGACTGTGAACAGCTTTTCATCAAACTTTTTTTCAGCATCTGAACAGCACGCAAACTCAGATACGGACTCGAGTGAAAAGTCCGTGTTTAAATTGGAGCTACGGACAATACGTGTCTGGTAGGAACCCTGAACTGTACAGTTTTGTTCGTTCATGCCTAGCACGTGAGCGAAACGTCCTGATCCATGAGAGATATGCCCTGACCAAATAGCCAAAGAGAAGCCTTGTCAGCAGGGGGAGAGTTGGCAGTATAGAATTTTCGATGGTTCTAATTGGTTGCCGGTAATGTCCTTAAGAAATAGGGATGGTTTTGGTAAATTCAAAATGGTTGACAAATGATGCCTTTGAAAAAAAAGCTGACTTGCAACTACATCAATATAAAAAAAAAAAGTTACAGCTGTCATTATGTGGCAGGTCAAAAAAAAAAAATCCTGCACTCCTTAAATCCTTGATGTCAAGCCACTTTTGGACTTCATGACAAGCATTGCATTTTTCACTTCTTTTATTTTTGCTTTCCAGGAGCTATCACTTATTTAATTACATAGTCACATAAGGTCTTGTGTTTTTTTTGGAGATGAGTCACATTTGTCAGTGGCATCATTTTGGGGAACACATAATTTATTAACTAACTTTTATTAACTCTTTATGGAAAGGAATATAAATTTAAAAGAGCAATTCTGACACTAATTTTTCGCATTTGAAATTTTACGCTATTCGCCATGCTGTTCGCTATATCCGGGAGGTGATAAAATGTAGTTTCCATTGCTCTCATTTCGTGGTAGTTTCGGCTTTTTAATCACTTCTTATTACACTCTTTGGGAGGCAAAAAGAACAAAAAATAACAAATCTACCGTATATAATTTTTCAAAATGTTTTAAACACCGTTCACTGTCAAGTTTAATTGTAATGCTTGTTTATTTATCCTTGTGAGGCTATTCTGAGAAATATTGAGGTTTATGAGATTCATACATGTCAACCAACTGTTACATTCCATTAACACACATCCTGCTCTGCCAGAAATCAGCAAATGGCCAGGTGACAAAATTCCATTAAGTCCAAAGAAGCCAGAGCAGCTCCCCTGCTGTCAAGAGCATTTGGCCAGAGAGTTTGGCAGGCAAGTTCAGGATTTACAAGTCTTATGACCGAGCTTCTAAGCACTTTGGCAGACTGGAAGGTGCCAATGTAAAAGTTACAATATTGGGGAGTGCGTAGCTCCCACAAATAAGGCAAACATAATTCCAGATTCCTGACAGCAAGACATACGTCACACACATTTCTTCTAAATTGTGAGACATACGTAGCAGTTGATAATTAATAATTTGCCATAGGAAGACCATAGGCACCCCAAGTTTCCTATCTATCGATAGATACAATTCTGATGGGAAATATACTGCTCAAAAAAACTAAAGGGAACACCAAAATATAAAATCCTTGTTTAAGTGTTCCCTTTATTTTTTTGAGCATTATATAGTGGTCATATCTTTTGTGTGAGATGCTCAGGGGCGGAGAAATTGGGAAAACTGAAAATCCTTATTGCCTTTTAAGCTAAATGGCACAACCCATGTCTAGCCCAGTCTTAGGTCACCAGGTAGGAGAGGACATGGAATCTGCCTGGCTTCATAACATCAGTGCAGACGACATCTTGTGGGTGTTCTTCTCTGAGAGTTCACGTGCGAATACACGTGTGAGGAGTCCCAGGAACGCATGGCTCGACAGCACCTCACCTGTTCAAGCCAACACCAGGCAATAAAAATAAGGCAACTGATCCATCTGTACATCCGTTTGTAACCACGTCTTATCTGTAACTGTACTTTTGACATTTATTCTGTAAATTCCATCTTGTATATAGTGTATTATCTAGTGTGCCCTTAAGGCAATTAAATATAACATTTAATCTTGGGCCATTGCTTTTATCTCGATTCCCGAATCCCATGTCTCTGAGCTCAGCTTAGTTTTACACGCTACCTGGGCTGGTTTCTGGCCCGATATAATTCTGTTAAGAGACCAGGCCTATATCTAATTAGGAACTGGTGGCAGTCTACTGTACTGGACCGGCAGACTCCTGTTCCATTAGGGCTAGTGGAAAGTTCCTGTCGGGGTTGAGTGCAACGCTGGAGGTTTCACAACCTGCTCGGTTGCACTTCCCATGCCTCCCTATGCAAGCGGGGACAGGAGGTGCCAGTGTTGTATTGCGCCAAACAGACTTTTTCCGTACTCGTTGGTGGCGCGGAACATCGTGTGTTGGCGGAAGGCGGAAGTGACAAGGTAGTATCGCGTGGCTCCGACATATTCGAGACATTAGGGTGTGGCTGCAGGGTGCGGTTTCGTCACAGATTGACAGGTCCACGACCAAGCGGAGGGAAGTCCGAGTGACCCCCTGCCCCGGTTCGTAACAGTCAGTATCTTTTAAGTAGGTCTTTATATTGTTTTGCCATTTTTTGTACAAAAAAAAAATAATATTTTGGGGGTTAAGACTTTGTGATATAACTTAGTTATTTTTCTATCTCTAGAGCTGGATGAGCGCTTGTTTTTGTGCCACAAGCTGCCTTTTTGCTGGTACTGTTTTTGGACATACAGTACAGACCAAAAGTTTGGACACACCTTCTCATTCAGAGTTTTCTTTATTTTCATGACTCTGAAAATTGTAGATTCACATTGAAGGCATCAAAACTATGAATTACCACATGTGGAATGAAATACTTAACAAAAAAGTGTGAAACAACTGAAAATATGTCTTATATTCTAGGTTCTTCAAAGTAGCCGCCTTTTGCTTTGATTACTGCTTTGCACACTCTTGGCATTCTCTTGATGAGCTTCAAGAGGCAGTCACCGGAAATGGTTTTCACTTCACAGGTGTGCCCTGTCAGGTTTAATAAGTGGGATTTCTCGCCTTACAAATGGGGTTGGGACCATCAGTTGTGTTGTGCAGACGTCTGGTGGATACACAGCTGATAGCCCTACTGAATAGACCGTTAGCTGCTTTTTTCTTGCCATAATACAAATTCTAAGTAAAGAAAAACGAGTGGCCATCATTACTTTAAGAAATGAAGGTCAGTCAATCCAAAAAATTGGGAAAACTTTGAAAGTGTCCCCAAGTGCAGTGGCAAAAACCATCAAACACTACAAAGAAACTGGCTCACATGAGGACCACCCCAGGAAAGGAAGACCAAGAGTCACCTCTGCTGCGGAGGATAAGTTTATCCGAGTCACCAGCCTCAGAAATCGCAGGTTAACAGCAGCTCAGATTAGAGACCAGGTCAATGCCACACAGAGTTCTAGCAGCAGACACATCTCTAGAACAACTGTTAAGAGGAGACTTTGTGCAGCAGCCTTCATGGTAAAATAGCTGCTAGGAAACCACTGCTAAGGACAGGCAACAAGCAGAAGAGACTTGTTTGGGCTAAAGAACACAAGGAATGGACATTAGACCAGTGGAAATCTGTGCTTTGGTCTGATGAGTCCAAATTTGAGATCTTTGGATCCAACCTCCTTGTCTTTGTGCGACGCAGAAAAGGTGAATAGATGGACTCTACATGACTGGTTCCCACCGTGAAGCATGGAGGAGGAGGTGTGATGGTGTGGGGGGGCTTTGCTGGTGACACTGTTGGGGATTTATTCAAAATTGAAGGCATACAGAACCAGCATGGCTACCACAGCATCTTGCAGCGGCGTGCTATTCCATCCGGTTTGCGTTTAGTTGGACCATCATTTATTTTTCAACAGGACAATGACCCCAAACACACCTCCAGGCTGTGTAAGGGCTATTTGACTAAGAAGGAGAGTGATGGGGTGCTACGCCAGATGACCTGGCCTCCAGTCACCAGACCTGAACCCAATCAAGATGGTTTGGGGTGAGCTGGACCGCAGAGTGAAGGCAAAAGGGCCAACAAGTGCTAAGCATCTCTGGGAACTCCTTCAAGACTGTTGGAAAACCATTTCCGGTGACTACCTCTTGAAGCTCATCAAGAGAATGCCAAGAGTATGCAAAGCAGTAATCAAAGCAATAGGTGGCTACTTTGAAGAACCTAGAATATAAGATATATTTTCAGTTGTTTCACACTTTTTTGTTAGGTATTTCATTCCACATGTGTTAATTCATAGTTTTGATGCCTTCAATGTGAAGCTACAATTTTCAGAGTCATTTTTTAAGGCATTAACAAAAAACATTAAATGTTGAATATTTGTTTGTGTTTTTTTAAATTGTATTCTTCGGAGAGTTCTATGTGCAGCGTAATTGTCATGATAACTTTATTCAGCAGGTCAATATAACTGCAGTGATACCAATTTATTTACCGTATTTTCCGGCGTAGAAGATGACCCCCAACTTTTCTTCTGAAAATATAGAGTTTGGGATACTCTCGCTATATAAGACTACCCCTTTTCCAACAAAGGAAGGCAATACTGTGGGCTCAGGGGTGAAGCGGCTGGCTCAATTGAATCCCCCGGATATGGCTTACCATAGTGACGGTGGAGGAGTGGCGTCATAGAAGGCAGGGTCACTGGACGCACTTGAGGGTGTCGCGGCGGGCGCCATTGAGTCCCCCGGATATAGCTTACCAGGGTGACGGTGGTGGAGCCAGGTTATAGGAGGCAGGATCTCAGGACACACTCGGGGGTGTCGCGGCGGACACCATAGATGTGCGGGCCAGCAGTTTTCGGAGCTGTCACAGGATGCGGTGTCTCGGCGGCATGTGCACTGAGCTGGCTGCCGGCTCGATTGAATTGCCCGCAGTTGACCAGATGGACTTCAAGAAAATGGCCACGGAGGTCGCACGTGCACAGATAGGATTCCGCGGCCATTTTCTTTAAGTCCACTGCATCAATCTGTGCACGTCCATTTTCTTGAAGATCATTGCGTTAACCGCGGGAGATTCAATGGAGCCGGCAGTCAGCTTAATACACCCGAGACACCCTTACGCCCACCGATCAATGCTCCCGCCGCCGAGACACCATCACAGCCAGCAGATCAATGCCTCCCGCTGTGAGACCCTCTAGCGTGTCCTGTGAGCCTGTTTGCTATGACATGACGGTAATTATACACCCTGTAAAACAAGACCCGGCGTATAAGACGACCCCCGACTTTTGTGAACATTTTCAGGGGTCAAAAAGTTGTCCTTTTGAACACATTGATAATTCATTGCACTTCTTATGTAGTATAGGGGATTATGTAGCCTCCAGGGGGATCTGAAAGGACAAGGTTTATAGCAGAAAACTTTGGCAACTGCACTGTAATTGCCAATAGGGTGCCAGAGGGAGAGATCTCCCCCTGTCATACTGCTCACATGCCGCTATCCCATGGATAGGTGATAACTTACTGATCAGTGGTGGTACCACTGCTCGGATGCCCACCGATCGGCAGAACGGAACACCCCATGTTAGAATGAAACGGCACAGCACACGTTTCGCTGCTGCTCCATTCATTGCAAATTGGGCTGCTGAGCTGCCCTGCAAATTAGTGCGGGCCCCAGCAGTCAGACCCCCATCGGTCAGTGAGTTATCACTTGACTTGTTTTCACTAGAGAACCCCCACTAAACCCCTCTTGAGAGTGTTGCATAGAGTGTCTCCCACTGTGGAGGGCCCGTCCAATTCTGCATTACATAGAGAAGCCTGATTTGAGTGGACACTGGAGGACCCACTGTGCAAAGAAATTTAACCCAGATAATCTCAGGGGGTCCCAACAATATACACAACACTTGTGATCATACTATTGTCATGAGACCATATAATTAAGTAGCAATTGTGTATAAGTGAAGAAATCCTTTATACAAGTATATACATACTGATGAGCAAAAGGGTAACAATGTCTTGAACTCTTGCCTTTCAGGCCCCATATCTCACCATCCTCTACAGCTTTGAGTATAAAGCGACCTTCATTTTATAGACAATCATCTTGGCTATCTCATACATAAATTTTAGCTTGCAGCTATTTGGCATATGATTAGTTCTGCAGATTCTTGTCAGGTCACTGCATTGTTACTGTTTTGCTCCTAAAATTCTAAATTTTAATCTTTTTATTTTCTTAGTATGATGTGAATTCACCTTTTGGCTTTCACCTCTGCCTGAACGCTTCTGTACATGCTCTCCATCAGATTCAGGCATGTCTTGACTGAAATCTGACCCCAGGTCTCTTTTACACGTTCCCAATGTTTGGGTATGGTGTATACTGGTTGGCTCACTTTGGGTATGTTTATAACTTTTTCCTCAAATCTACCTACATGTGTTGGATTGGGTTGAGGTCTGGGGACTGTGGGAACAATCCAACTTCTCTACTTCATTGTCATTGAACCATTTCTTCTCCATTTTTGCGGTATTCTTCGGATCGTTGTCCTGCTGGAATACTATTTATTTATTTATTATTTATTATTATAGCGCCATTTATTCCATGGTGCTTTACAAGTGAGAGAGGGTATACGTACAACAATCATTAACAGTACAAGACAGACTGGTATAGGAGGAGAGAGGACCCTGCCCGCGAGGGCTCACAGTCTACAGGGAATGGGTGAGGGTACAATAGGTGAGGACAGAGCTGGTTGCGCAGTGGTCTACTAGACTGAGGGCTATTGTAGGTTGTAGGCTTGTTGGAAGAGGTGGGTCTTGAGGTTCCTCTTGAAGCTTTCCACGGTAGTGGAGAGTCTGATATGCTGAGGTAGAGCATTCCAGAGTATGGGGGATGCACGGGAGAAATCTTGTACGCGATTGTGGGAAGAGGAGATAAGAGAGGAGCAGCGAAGGAGATCTTGTGAGGATCTGAGGTTGCGTGCAGGTAGGGAGGAGACAGGTTGTGCATGGCTTTGTATGTCATGGTTAATGTTTTGAACTGGATTCGTTGGGTGATGGGAAGCCAGTGAAGGGATTGGCAGAGTGGCGAGGCTGGGGAGTAGCGAGGGGAGAGGTGGATTAAGCGGGCCGCAGAGTTTAGGATAGATTGGAACGATGAAAGAGTATTGGAAGGGAGGCCAGAGAGCAGGAGGTTGCAGTAGTCGAGGCGGGAGATGATGAGGGCATGCACTATGTCATCCTTTTCTTACCCATAGTATTCACGTGTGTGAAGTAACTTGTCTTGTAGGATCCTCACATATAGCTCAGAATTGACAACACCATCCATTCTGGTCAAGAATCCAACGCCTTGGCTGTAAACACCCCCGCATCATCAGGCTTCTTCCACCAAATATGACAGTTCCTTCAATTTCTCGATTCGTTAGCCTCTTTTTCTTTGTTTCTATTGGGCCCATTAGCCCCATCAGAGCTGTCTATTGACTTTTGTCTTATGGCTTCAGATCATCCATTTCCAATCTTCTACTGTCCTCATTTCGGACTTTTTTGCAAATTCGAGTCGACACTTCTTAAGATGATGTTGAAGTTGAGGGTTCATCACCTTTTGTCAGGCCACCATTCCATGCTTGTGTAACTTGTATCACACGGTGCTTGGATGAACGTCAGTGCTCTCACTATTATGAAGCAGACGAGCCACCTCCACTGCCGGATGTCACCAGAACTGATAGACCTTGTGATGAGCGACTTGTTGACTCTGATATTTTGCCTGGACGTCATCTCTTGGCTTTTGAATGGCTGGATGGACTTTATTTCTTATTCTTCCACCTGTCATGGCCTCACATAATGCAGTTTGGCAATTTTCTTGGCCGAGAGACCGACGTCGATGAGCCGGATTAGGCTGTTTCTCTTTTCTTAGGAAATCTTCATGGCTGCTCCTCAAATCAAACCAGGGACCTTTCCCTTGGGAATCAGCCTAATAACACCCTGAGCTATTAGGGAATGTGAGAACAGGTTGTACTTTGTAGTCAATAAGGAAAATAATCCAGCCGGGTGCAAACGGTGTTTCTTTATTCGTGCATGAACGAACAGTGCACAATTAACGTCAACGCGTTTCTGGCTTAACGCCCTTCGTCATAACCGTTGTGTAGTATACAGGATGAAAAAGATTTTTCCATCACTAGGAGCAAAACAGTAACAATGCAGTGACATGACAAGAATCTGCAATCATATGTGAAATAGTTCCAAGTCACATTTATGTATGAGATCCATTTTTGATCTAGTTATGGTATCTATTTTTTCATCATTTTATATATCATAAATATCATATTTTTTAGATTTCTATTTTTCCCTCTTTTTGATTTTGTAATAACGCCAGTTTTTATCACACTACAATATTATATGGTTTATTTTTTTTTATCTAGTAATGATTTTATATTTTTATTATTATTATTCTTATTATTATTATTATTTATTTTTATATTATTGGTTATTTGCTGTTATTATAACACAGCATATTTTTTATTCTCTATATGTCTTGTATCTTCATTATATCTACCAGCTGTCGCCATTGTACTATATTAATTCGTGTGTACAAATTGTCCCATTTCCTGTGATCTGTGAATTCTAATCTTCACCGTGCATTACGCGAAGACAAGTTAATATTTGCTGGAGGTGACCTATCAAATCCAACCAGATTACATTACAGCCAAGTTCTGGGGTAATATTAGATAATGGAGTCATAATGCTATGTTTAGAGCGAAGCGTTTACACAGCTCCATGGACCTGACAATGATCGGTAGATGCCCGGATTGTTTGAGAGCAAACCTTGGCTAAAACCAAGCAGAAGATCCCGGAGAAGACACTTACCTCCACTCTGGACTGCTCCTTACTCTTCTGAAATATGGAAAGTTCCTTCTGTAGATTCCCAAGATGGATGGATTGGTAGACCAAAGCAATTAGGCAAAGGAGGACCCCCAGCCAAGACCCCGTCCCACCCCACAAGCCTCGGGCCAAGCTTGGAACCAGGTTGACCGTCACCGAATGAGACATGACTTCCTTGGCAATCAACTGAACGAATTTGCCAAAGGCAGGAGGCTATTCCGAGAGCGGGGTTGGCACAGTGACCCGGAAATTATTGCATTACTCCATCGTAATCCGGCAAAACCTGGTAGAGTTGATGATGTAGAACTTTCTCTGGACACAAGACGAGTAGGAATGCACCACCGAAGGTTTGTGTCCCGGAGATGATGAAAGAAGAGAAACAAAACTGAGCCCGAAAGAGTGAGTCAGTTATCGAGCAATGAAACTGAAAGTGTCTTACACGAAAGGGAATTCCACGAAATTATAAAATCCAGAGAAAGGAGAGAGTGAGATGTTCTCTAAAGAGACCGTCCGAGAGCGAGGAAGAGCTGAAGATGCTGCGAAGAGCTGACGAGCCCAACGGTAGCCTCTACGGATGAATCGCCTCCTCGCTGGGAGTCGCTGATTATCTCTCATTAAAGTGATAAGGTCGAGTTAATCGTTCTTTCTCCTCCATAAATCCATTATAGCCAAGGAGAGCGATGAGTTAAATGACTCACCAGGAAAATCCTATTATGCAAAGCAGGTAATTTTTTTTTTTTCCCCAACAAAGGCCAAGTTCTGCCAAAAACGGTCGCTCCTGCCAAAATAATCGGACACAAGATTTAGGTGATGCAAAAATTAATTGTGGTAGATGCAAGGACGGACTTCAATTCAAGGAAGTGTCAGCTCTGGGGACGAGCGACTCACGTCACAGGCAAACATGAACGAGCCACCCATATCAGTAAGCGACATAATATATTTTTATACTTTTATGTCATTTTTTTTTTTTTACTTTATAGCCTGTATTTTTTTTTCTTTAGTACATTTTTATGTATTTTTTTACTATTTAATATATATTTTATATCTTTTTTTATTGTATTTTTTATACTATATACTGTTATATAGTATAAATTACTGTATCATCTTTATTACAGTCTTATAATTATTGTTATACTTTTATTTACTATGTAATGTGTATTTTAGATTTTTTTCATTATTTTTATACTATATACTTATATAATGTGCCTTTCTTTTTTACTCTATAGCAGATTTTCTTTTTTATTACATTTTTAAACTTTATGGTTATTTTTTTACTATTTAATATGTATTTTACATTTTTTTTATTATTTTTATACTATATACTGTTATATGCTATACTTTTTTAATTTTTTTATTACATTTTTATACTTTGTTTTTTTATTATTTTTTACTATATAATATGTATTTTAGATCTTTTATTTATTAGATTTGTATACACTACAGTTGTAGAGTTTAATTCCTTTTCTACTGTGTGACATATTTTTTATCTTTTTTTTAAATCTTTATACTGTATTGTTATTTTTTTACTATTTAATATGAATTTTAGATTTTTTTTTATATTTTTATACTATATACTGTGGATTTCTTTTCTACTGTATGACACTTTTTTTATTACATTTTTAGACTTTGTTATTCATTTTTTTACTATATAATATGTATTTTCTCTTTTTTTTATTCTACCTTTATACTCTACCGTTATATAACACTTTTTTATTACATTTTTATACTTTATTGTTATACTTTTTTATTATGATATGTATTTTATCTCTTTTTTATTAATTTTTTTTATACTATATAACGTTATATACTGTGCCTTTTTATTTTTTACTGTATAAGACATTTTATCTTTTTTTATTAGATTTATATACATTGTTAAACAATTCTTTTAATATGTAATATGTATTTGATATCTTTTTTTATTAGATTTTTATACTCTACAGTTACCGTATACACTGCATTTCTTTTTTACTGTAAAATACATTTTATCTTTTTATACTTTTTTATAAATTTTTTTACTATGTAATATGTATTTTTTTATTTATATTTTTATACTCTACCATTATTTAACACATTTTTTAATTACACTTTTATACTTTTATTGTTATACTTTTTTACTATATAATATGTATTTTATATTTTTTTTAATTACATTTCTATACATTGGTATAAATTTATTTTACTATGCAATATGTTTTTTATATATTTTTTATTTAATTTTTAGACTCTAACGCTACGGTTATATACTGTGCATTTCTCTTTTACTGTCTGACACATCTTATTTTTTTTTTACTTATTTTTATACTTTATTGTTATACTTTTTTTTTACTGTGTAATATGTATTTTTTATATTATATTGTTATAAACTGTACATTTCTTTTTTTACTGTAAAACACACATTTTCTTTTCATTACATTTTTATAATTTATTTTTCCACTTTTTTTTACTATATAATATGTTTTTTATTTCCTTTTTATTATTTTCTTTTTAATACATTTTTATTCATTGTATTAGATATTTTAGATATTTTATTACTTATATATTTTATATATTATTTTTACTATATGTTTAATATATTTTTATTTATTGTGTTACATGTTTCAGATATTATTACTTATATATTTTGTATATTATTTTTTCCTATATTTTTAATACATTTTTATTCATTGTGTAAGATGTTTTAGATATTTTATTACTTATCGTATATATTTTATATATTATGTTTACTATATTTTTAATACATTTTTATTCATTGTATCAGATATTTTAGATATTTTATTACTTACCGTATATATTTTATAAATTTTTACTATATTTTTAAAACATTTGTATTCATTGTATTAGATATTTTACATATTTTATTTCTTACTGTATATATTTTATATATTACTTTTACTATATTTTTAATACATTTTTATTCATTGTATAACATATTTTAGATATTTTATTACTTACCGTATATATTTTATATATTATTTTTACTATATATTTATACATTTTTATTCATTGTATTAGATATGTTATTACTTATATATTTTATATATTATTTTTACTATATTTTTAATACATTTTTATTAATTGTATTATATAGTGTAGATATTTTATTACTTATATATTTTATATATTATTTTGACTATTTTAATACATTTTTATTTATTGTATTAGATATTTTACATATTTTATTACTTATATATTTTATATATTATTCTTACTATATTTTTAATACATGTTTATTCATTGTATGAGATATTTTAGATATTTTATTATATATTTTATATATTATTTTTACTATATTTTTAATACATTTTTATTTACTGTATTAGATATTTTATTACTTTTTTACTATATTTTTAATACATTTTTTTCATTGTATTAGATATTTTAGATATTTTATTACTTATATATTTTATATATTATTTTTACTATTTTACTGTGTGTGGGGAGCTCTGGGGTATCATACCTTGTGGAGAATCACTGTTGTAGCATCATACTGTATGGGTCAGTCTGGGAAGGCATCGTACTGTGTGTGGGGAGCTGTGGGGGCATCATACTGTGTAATGGCTATTACACCATGTGTGGGAGCTGTCGGGGCATCATACCCTGTTTAGAGTCACTGTTGTGGTATCATATTGTATGGGAGGGTCTGTAAAGGCATCATTCTGTGTGGGGGCTATTATACTGTGTGTGGGGAGCTGTGGGGGCATCATAAAATGTGGGGGCTATTAAATTATGTGTGTGGGGGTCTGTGGTGGTATCATACTGTTTGGGGCTATTATACTGTGTGGGGAGCATCATACAATGTGGGGGCTATTAAACTATGTGTGGGGGGTCTGTGGTGGCATCATACTGTGTGGGGGCTATTATACTGTGTGGGGAGCATCATACAATGTGGGGGCTATTAAACTATGTGTGGGGAGTCTGTGGTGGCATCATACTGTGTGGGGGCTATTATACTGTGTGTGGGGAGCTGTGGGGGCATCATACAATGTGGGGGCTACTAAACTATGTGTGGGGGTCTGTGGTGGTTTCATACTGTTTGGGGGCTATTATACTGTGTGGGGAGCATCATACAATGTGGGGGCTATTAAACTATGCGTGGAGGTCTGTGGTGGCATCATACTGTGTGGGGGCTATTATACTGTGTGTGTCTTTGGGGGCATCATATGTTGTGGGGGCTATTATACTGTGTGATGGGGTCTTTGGGGGCATCATACTGCTTATGGGCTATTATACTGTGTGAGGGAATCTGTGGGGGATTTATACTGTGTGGGGGCTATTATACTGTTTGTGGAGGTCACTATAGGGTTTTTCATAATATGTGTGTGGTACCTGTGGAGAAATAAAGGGACAATTGACTGTCAGAATATCATAAAGCGTGTGGGGAACCTGTGTTGACATCATAATGTGTGGGGTCACTGTTAGGGCACCATATTGTGTGTTGGGGGCTGTGTGGGGGCATCAAACTCGTGCATGTGGGGAATGCGGCAGGGGTAAGTTGTGTGTGGGGAGTTCACTTTGGGGTTATCAGACTAGGGCAGGAGTGTCTTTGTGGGGTGAGGACATTTAAGGACATCAGTAGGGGCACTATTCCTGTGTACATACTTCAATAGAAGTCTCTCTCCCTATAGTTAAAAGTTTGGAGATATGCCTTTCTGAGACTCCGCCTTTATGCCATTACCCCACCAGAAAATCTTTAATTTATTGAGGGAGGGGCACATAGAACTTTTGCTATAGGGCCCTCTTAATTTCTATATGCACGGCTGTATTTTACTTCAGAGCTGTACTCACTATTCTGCTGGTCCACAATGAGTAGTTTGCTCCTCGCCTCGTGAGTTTCATTTCGAGTCTCCTCCCCATATGTTTGACGCCTGATTTTCAGCCACTACACTTGCGGGTATCGCTTGCCAATCACAGTAATGCCATTGTCATCTTTGCTACTGGCATCACTGTGATTCGGAGGCACAGTGATAAAAAAATGACATGCGGTAATTAAAGCAGAAGAATTATACTTACCGAGTTTCCCTGCGGCTGTCACACTGCTTCCAGATCTGCTCATTAATCCTAATGAATATGCACTGCTTCCCCCACCCACCCTCTGTGACAGTGTCTGTGATTGGTTGCAGTCCTGCTTCTCCCGCCCACTCTCTGTAACAGTGTCTGTGATTGGTTGCAGTCCTGCTTCTCCCACCCACCCTCTGTGACAGCGTATGTGATTGCAGTCACAGTAGCATTGTAGACCAGGAAGTGGAGTGTAAAAATAAATAAATAATTGGAAAAAATGGTACCAAGCGCAGATAAAGCCGACGGCTACAGGCTACAGCCCCCAGTTGTGTGCGTTATTTTGGTTGTGTATCAAAATACAAGGAACCCCATGCGTGTTTTGTTTTGGTTTTTTTTTATTATTATTTAAATAAAATATCAAGCTAAGATAAAGTGGACAACTGGCAGCTGGTATTCTCAGGCCAGGAATGCCCATGGATATTGGGCCCTCCCCAGTCTAAAAAGAGCAGCCCGCAGGCACCCGAGAAATGGCACATCCATTAGATGCACCAATCATGGCATTTTACCCAGTTCATCCCGATTACCCTGGTGTGGTGGCAATTGGTGTAACATAAGGGTTAATGACAACTGTGATTTTGTCAACAAGTCACTGTTCTCATCAAGCCCAAGGTTAGTATTGGGTTGGGGTCTATGGGACCCCCCTATTACTAACCCTGTAAGTCAAAATAAATAAACAGAAAAAGATCCTTCATTTATAAAACACACTTTTTCTCCAATTTAGTTACACTCAAAACACTCTTGCAGGTCTGACGTAATCCACAGACATGGCGTCCCACGATGATCCCAGCTCTGCTACATCTGAGGTCACAGTGCAGGGTCACCTTAGAAAACGTGACCTATCAGTGTGGCATTGGGGACAAACTGACTGAGCCACAGCTGGGAGCAGTGACATTAGTGAATTCACCTGACGTGACAGCTGGGGTTCCCACGATACCCCAGCTGTGACCTCAGATGAACTAACCTGAGGTGAACTCATTGAACTCAGTGACCTCACCTCAGGTGAACTCATTAATATCAATGCCAGATTGCCAGATTACCGGATTAGGTGATGTGCACCCTTTGAGTTTGTGCAAAAAATCTGCATCTCTTGGAAGAAAACTACTGAAAACCTGCATGAAAAACGCATTCGGTTTCTCTGCTTTTTTTCTGCTAGAAGATGCAGATTTATTGCAGAAATGTCCACAACCAAATAATCAACGGGTGTACATCTCCTAATCCAGTAATCCGGCATTGAGGTCAATGAGTTCACCTGAGGTCACAGCTGGGGTTCCCACAGTACCCCAGCTGTGACGTCAGGTGAACTGATCTCAGGTGAGCTTAATTAAGTCAGCTAAGGTGAGTTCACTGCATCTCCTGGCAAAAAAATGCACAATATAAAATAATGCAGTTCTGACGCATTTTTGGTACTTTTTTTGCCACTCACCTCAGGTGAACTCATTGAACACAGTGATGTGTGCAACTCACCTCAGGTGAACTCATTGAACACAGTGATGGATTAACAGATTAGGCTATGTGCGCACGTTGAGTATTTTATTTACATCTGCATTTCCTGGCAGAAAAACACCAAAAATGTGTCAGAACCGCATTGTTTTTGTTTGTTTGTTTTTTTACAGGAAATTTATTGAATTCAGTAAACTCGTCTCAGCTGAATCAGCTGAGGTGAGGTCACTGAGTTAATTGAGTTCACCTGAGGTCACAGCTGGTGTAACATGGGAACCCCAGCTGTGACCTCAGGTGAACTTATTGAAATTAATGCCGGATTACAGAATTAGGAGATGTACGCACGTTGAGTATTTGAGTGCAGACATTTCTTCACCAAACCTGCATCTTATGGCAGAAAAACACACCAAAACCGCATGCGTTTTTATGCGGTTTCAGTATGGGGGGTTTTGCCAGTATATGCAGATTTGGTGCAGGAATGTCTGCCACCAATTACTCAGAGTGTGCACATCTCCTAATCCGGCATTGGCTTTAATGAGTTCACCTGAGGTGGGTTCACCTGCGGTCACAGCTAGGCTACCGTTGGAACCATCAGCTGTGACCTCAGGTGATCTCAGTGAAGTCACTACTCACAGCTGCGGCTCAGTGTGTCCCTGACGACGCAGTGAGAGTTCACGTTTTTTAATGTGACCGCGCACTTACGACTTAGCTGAGCTGGGATCGTCGTGGGCTGTCATTGTGTGGATTACATCCGATCTGCAGAGGTGTTTAGGGGGTTAATAAATTGGAGAAAGAGGGTGTTTTTTATTTTTAAATAAAGTATTTTTCTCTGTCTTTTCTGTTTTTTTTTTTTTACTTACACAATTAGTAATGGGGGGTCGCTACTCATAACCAATCCAGGGCTTCGTAGCAGCTGTGATTTTTGACAATCACAGCTGTCATTCACACCTTATATAACCTCGATTGCCACTGCACCAGGGCAATTGCGATGAGCTGGGCAAAGAGCTGGAATTAGCGCATCTAATGGCTATAACAATTCTGGGGCTGCTATAGGCTGCTATTTTAGGCTGGGGAGGGCTCAATAACTATGGGCCTTGCCAACCTGAGAATATCAGCCACCAGCTGTCTGCTTTAGCTTGGCTGGGTATCAAAATTGGAGGGACCTTATAAAAAACAATGCATGGGGTCCCTTGTATTTTGATACACAACAAAGATAATGCACACAGCTGGGGACTGCAGCCTCCAGTTGTCTGCTTAGTCCGGCGCTCCTGCACTCCCCCCCTCCCCGTGTTTGCTGTAATTATGCTGCGGTTTGTGCAATAAATTTGCCAGTTCATATCAACCAGTGAGTTGCCGCCATTCCTTCTTGTTCGAAGTTCTTTTTTGGATTCTCACCTGTTGGCTGAGCACCACAGAGATCGGCTGGAGGTCCGTGTTCCACGTGAAAACTACAGATCAGTGAGTACACACCTGGGCTTGCAGTGCCTGGCTTTCTTTCCTTTTCAGTATATATTATTCTCCTGCTTTAATCCCCATAATATTCTGACATTGTTTGCAGAAACCAGTCAGATATGCATCCAGGCATCTTCCCCTTACTGTTCCCATTCAGTTTCAACACTTTTCCATCCATTGCAGCATTATTTCCAAGGTCCTTGAGAAAATTATTCAAGTTTCCCATTAATTTGCAATAAATCCATTATTCGGTATGAATACTCCAGTAATTAAAAAAATTTCGGCACGAAGAATCCAAACCCAAATATTTGATTTATTCGTCTGATATAATGCTGATAAAAAAAATAGAAGCATGCAGCTAGATCAATGGAAAAGTAAAAATGGAATTGACAAACAAATTTCTTTCCAAAAAAAGTTTTATTGTGCACAAATAGAAAAACATTTAAAAACTCTCTAAATTTAATACTGCCTCTCCTAAATTTAAACTGACCCGCAGAATAAAGTTTTCATGTCCTTTTTATACCTCATGGTGGGTTCCAAAATCAAACCTCAAAACGCAATGCCAAAAAATGTTTTTTTTCTTCTTCGTCACTCTCAAAAAATCTGATAAAGTTGATAAAACACCCCCAAAAGGTTCTATTTAAAAATAAAAAAAACACATCTCACAAAAAAATTAGTACTTATGTTGACTGGAAAAAAAAAGTTATGGCTTTTGAAATGTGTAGATGAAAAAAAAATTAAAAATTGTGCGCAGAGAATACTTTTCATAGACACAGTAGATATTCTTTATTGTATAACCCCAATAAAATGTCTAAATAATAAGCAAGGCCATAACTTGTCGGAGGCCCTTGTATAAAATATATTTCTATTTGACAGTGATCAGTGTTATATAAATTCAGAGAATATTGGGTTATGACCTGTACAGATAACTGGTGCTCGGGAACACACAGTCCACAAGATTAGTGGGTTTGTGTAAAATCAAAAATTTTTTTTTACAAATAATTCCCTATTTCCTGCATAAATCAAACCTGTAGGCACTTTGTGATCGCCAATGTTCAAATCACATACTGAACCCTGTTATCCTCCAGTAAATTGCACTTTGTCTGAGTAAGGTGCATGCTGTCTCCATAGAGTTCTTGAGTTTGGTCTTCGCAACAAAGAATTTTGGACAATGCCCCATGGCTAGAGTATCAAATAGTAGATCATCGACCCAACCAAGTAGAACCATCTACTTAAAACCCAAAGGATAAGACTAAAACTTTGTTTTTGAGACACCAAACTCATTTTTGGAAGTGTTTAAGGCTTTGTTCAAAACAATCAAGGAAGTCATGGATGCCATAGTCATTGAGAGGCTTGAAGACCCAACCCAAAGACAGGAGAGGAGTACTATATGGTCATGAAGACAGGAGAGGAATGGACTTGTAAATGATCTATCACAACATACAGAGGTCTTCTACTTCACGTGACCAGGAGGATGGACTAATAGTTGACTATGGCATATTGATGCTGTTTGGATTGATGAGTTGTTGTTTTTTTTTCGTAAATCTTATAGACCTCTTCTGATGTGGGTAAGCTTCTAAGTTCTGCTTTATTCATTCAAGAGAGTCATGACTTGCAGACCCAAACTAAGGATGGGAGAGGATGACTGGAGTCCAGTCGATTCATGATGACATGAGGTGTTCTAATTTACATGACCTAGAAGATGTACTAGACTGTCACATATTGATGTTGTTTTGATCGATGGGCTCTTCATTCACAAGTCTTGTAGACATCTAATGTGAGTAGGCTTATAAGTACTGCTTTATTATATCAAAAGAGTCAGGGAAGTCATGGTTTGAAGCAAACTGATCATATGGTTACCATGGTTTGACTGGACTCGACCAGAGTCAGTGTCAACAACACAGAGAGATGTTCAACATTATATGACCTAAAAGATGGACTAGTATTAGACCATGGCATAATTATTTTTTGGGGATCAAAGGACTGTTTCGTTCAGAAATCTTGTACACATCTTCTGATGTTGGTAGCCTCGTACATTCTGCTTTCTATGACCAAGAGACTCTTGGATACCATAATTATTAAGAGGCCTTAAGAAGACCCAAGCTTAAGACGGAAGAGGAACGCCACTATTGTAGTCACTATGCGTTAGTTGGACTCTGGTCAATGATTTACAACAGAGAGATATTCAACAATACATGACCTAGAAGATGGACTAGTAGTAGACTATGGCATAATGATTTTTTGGTATCAGTGGACTGTTTTGTTCACAAATCTTGTACACATCTTCTGATGTTGGTAGTTTCGTACATTCTTTGACCAAAAGTGTCTTGGATACCATAGTCATTAAGAGACCTTAAGAAGGCAGAACCTTAAGACAGGAGAGGAATGCTAATCATGTGGGAACCATGGGTTGGCTGGACTCTGGTCAATTGGCTAACACACTTAAGGGGGCTTTACACGCTGCAATATCGTTAGTGAATTATCGTCGGGGTCACGGTGTTTGTGATGCACATCCGGCTTCATTAACGAGATCGCAGTGTGTGATACCTACGAGCGACCTTAAACGATCGCAAAAGAGGTCAAAATCGTTTGCCTTGGAGAGGTCGTCCTGAAACCAAAAATCGTTGTCTGCTTATTAGCGATGTTGTTCCTCGTTCCTGCGGCAGCATACATCGCTGTGTGTGACACCGCAGGAGCGACGAACATCTCCTTACCTGCCTCCACCGGCAATGCGGAAGGAAGGAGGTGGGTGGTATATTTCGCCCGCTCATCTCCTCCCCTCCGCTTCTATTGGACGCCTGCCGTGTGACGTTTCTGTGACGCCGTACGAACCGCTCCCTTAGAAAGGAGGCGGTTCGCCGGCCAGAATGACATTGCAGGGCAGGTAAGTCCGTGTGACTGGGACTAACGAGGTTGTGCGCCACGAGCAGCAATTTGCTCGTGTCGCACAACCGACGGGGGCGGGTACGATCGCTTGCGATCTCGCTAGCGAGATCGCAGCATGTAAAGTACCCTTTAAAGGTGTTCTACTGTAGATAGTCCAAGATAATGGACTTAGTAGTTGACTATGGCATGTTGATACTTGTTGAATTAGTAGAATGCTTAGTTTACATATCTAATAGACATCTAATCATCTGATGTGAATAGTCCTCTTAGTTCTGTTTTCTGGCCTTTTCTTATCGTAACTATCACAGCTTCCTGATAACAGTAATATTTCCTGTAGATTTTTACTTCTCTTTATTTATGAAGCCTTCGCGGAAAGTTCTTCTTTATTGTTGACTCGGGATTTTCGCCGGTTTGTAATATCACAGTCTTTGTTTGTGGCTTGAAAAGGATCATTTCCATAGTGGTTATGGTTGTACTATTGACCTCTGTAACCTATGGTGTAATAATGGACAATGGTGTGGAAAGTCCTCCTGGTTTCCCTTACCCCACCAAATCAACACCAATCAGTGAACCTGGAAAAGGCCAAAGTAGGTGAGGTAATGGTCTACCCTCAAGCTGACTTTGGGAAGAGTGTTGATGCGGAGGGAGTTGCCAGGACGAAGAATCACAAGCCCGGAAACACTGCAGGTCTTCAGTGTGGGGTCACGGATGCTCGTGGCAGTAGCAGAAAACTCTTGCAAGCAGCGAAATATGAGCTTGCTATCTACAAGTAGATCCAACTTGATGTAGCTGCTTCGGTCCTCATTGAAGTGCACCTTGGAAAGAAGAAGGAAGACATTAAGACCAGTCGAGGGAGAACAGTGTGTGATTTAAGAATAGGTAGACAACGTCGTGAATAAGTTTTTGAAGATACCACTTTAGAGATTATGAGTAGGTTGTAGACCAAAAAGATAAGGCGACTCCTTGAAGACTGTGTATACATACAATCATCACTCGGGATTGAAGATGGGGATTGAAAATGTCGAATAAGATGCACTTCCTCTAAAGAAACCAAGGTGGAAATTGTCTTTTGTTATCTGCCAGCCAGTACAATATTTAACTCCTTTAATTTTTTTTTTCTCTCAGAAAACCACACATTCGTGGTTTATTTTTAACCATGTTCACACTGTCAGCTCACATGGCCTGAATACAGTTACTCAAAACCTCACTTCTCCCCACTCAACCACATCCTCGTAACAAAATCATCTCTTCTCCTTCTCTGTTCTTCTGCCCTAGAGGAGCCCACACACTTTACATGTAATTCAGCCAAAGTCAACATATTGAGATTTAGGGTTCTCCTGAGTCATCGTAACAGCATATATTGGAGATCGGGGGATCAAGCATGTTGGATTTCATGACTAAACCTTAAAGACCAGGCATTGGCTGCCAAAGGGATCTGGAGAAGTCAGAGGAATCTGGAAGGGACCAGATGAAAGAGGTGTATGAAGATGGATGGGTGGAAGAGCAAAATGAGTCTGGATTGGACAGAGATATTTGAAGGATGAAGAGGAGTCTGGACAGGAATTTGGAGAAGACAAAAGCATTTGGAAGGGAAAGAGGAGTCTGGAGGTGACAGAGGAGTAAGGTGGATAGACGTGTCTAGTGAGAACAGTGATGTCTGGAGGTGAGAGAATTCTGGAAGGGAAAGAGAAAGCTGCAGGGGACGGGAATCTCAAGCAGACAGGGGAGTCTGGAGGGGACAATAGAATCTGGGGCAACAGAGAAGTCTGGAGGGGATGAGTGTCTAGCAGGGACAGAGGTGTCTGAAGGGAACAGGGAGGTCTGGAGGAGACATGGGAATCTTGGGGGACTGAGAAATCAATAGGGGTCAAAGGATACTGGAAGGACAGACAAGTCTGACGGGTACAGGGGAGTTTAGGGGGACAGAAGTCTGGAAGGTACGTGTGTCTGGCAAAAACAGAAGTGGCTGAAGGGAATTAGGAAGTCTGGATGTGACATGGGAATCTTGAGGAACAGAGAAATCCGTAAGGGACAAAGGAGACTGGAGAGAAAGAAAAGTTTGGACAGTACAGAGGAGTCTAGGGGTACAGAGTGGGCTGGAGGGGACAGGAAAGTCTGGATGGGAAAGGGGAGTCTAGAAGGTACAGAAAAGTCTGGAGGCCAGAAAAGTTTGGAGAGGCAGAGAAGAATGAAGGGGTAGAGGAGTCTCGATGGGAAAGAAGCGTGTGGAGCGGGAAAAAAGAGTTTGCAGAGGAAAAAGGAGTCTGGAGAGGTCAGAGGGGTCTGCAGAGTAACAGAAGTCTGGAGAGGACAAAGGGGTTTGGAAAGGGACAAAAGGGTCTGAAAGGGGACAAGGGAATCTGGAGGGGATAGTGGAGTCTGGAGAGGATTGGTGAATTTGGAGGGAACCGAGTGGTCTGGAGGCGACGAGAATTTTCGGGGACATGACTTAGGAGGGGATTAAGAAGCCTCAAGAGGACAAAGGTGTCTGTGCTTGGTGCATGGAGTCGGTAGGTGAGAAAGAGGATGTTTAAGAGGATAGAGGAGATAGCGTGGCCTAGAGGTGGACAGGTGAGTATAGAGGGGATGGTGAAGTCAGAGGAGCCTAGTGGGGATAGAGGAGTCTCAAGATGACAGAACAGAGTGGACTGAAGGGGAATAGAGGAGTCATTAGGGGACATAGGAGTCTGGAGGGTTCAAAGGAGTCTGGAGAGGGACAGAGAACTCTGCAGAACGACAGAGGAGTCTGCAGAAGGACAGAGGAGTCTGGAGGGGATAGGAGATTGGAGGAGAGAGATTTATCTGAAGGTAGACAGAGCAATCTAGAGAGGACAGAAGAGTCTGGAGTTGAGAGAGGGATATTGGGACAGGCAAATTTTATTGGGGACAAAGGAGGCTGATGAGAGAGACAAGGTTTAGTAGGGGATTAATTAGTCTTGAGAGAATAGAGGAGTCTGTTGGGAGACGGAAGGATCTGCAGGGGACAGTGAATTTAGAGGAGTCTGGCAGTGATAAAAAAATGTCAAGAAGTCATAGTGGCTTGGGAGAACAGAGAAGTCTGGAGAGAGATAGAGTCTGGAGGGGGACAGAGGAATCTCAAGAAGATAGAGGAGACAGACTGGCATGGAAGGGTGTAGAGTGGTTTGGAGGGGAACACAGAAGCCTAGAGGGAACAGAAAAGTCTAGAGGGGAGATAGGGGTCTGGAGAGGGACAGACGAGTCAGGAGAGGACAGAGGACTCTAAAGAGCAGTCTGCAGTGGGCAGAGAAGTCTGAAGAGCGTAGAAAGGTGTGGAGAGGAACAGAAAAAAGGAGTCTGGAGAGGAAGAGAGGAGTCTGGAGAGGAGGAGAGGAGTCTGGAGAGGAGGAGAGGAGTCTGGAGAGGAGGAGAGGAGTCTGGAGAGGAGGAGAGGAGTCTGGAGAGGAAGAGAGGAGTCTGGAGAGGAAAACAGGAGTCTGGAGAGGAAAACAGGAGTCTGGAGAGGAAAACAGGAGTCTGGAGAGGAAAACAGGAGTCTGGAGAGGAAAACAGGAGTCTGGAGAGGAAAACAGGAGTCTGGAGAGGAACAGAGGAGTTTGGAGAGGAAGAGAGGAGTTTGGAGAGGAAGAGAGGAGTCTGGAGAGGAAGAGAGGAGTCTGGAGAGGAAAAAAGGAGTCTGGAGAGGAAAACAGGAGTCTGGAGAGGAACAGAGGAGTTTGAAGAGAGAAAGGGAAGTCTGGAGGAGACCGTAGAGTCTCGAGGAAATTGAGGAGTTTGGAGGAAACCTATGGGTCTGGAGGAGACACAGGAGTGGTCTGGAGACTGACAGAGTGTTCTCAGGAAGACAGAGTTGCCATGAGGGGAACAAAGGAGTCTGAAGGGGACAGAGGTGTCTCAAAAGGACAGAGGAGACAGACTGTCCTGTAGGGGAGGACAAGAGCCTGAAGAGGGACAGAGGTGACTGCCCGTGGCCAAGTACTTTCTTCACATGTAGTTTATGCCACACTCTCTCTATTAATAACACACAGCCATGCCTGTATGTGGGGAGGGGGAAGTAACGGTCATCCGTATGCCGTAATGGAGGAAGTGCTGACTTCTCTATTACACAATCATGCTGTGGTTCAACAGTATTTCCCTCATTCATGCTATGCAAATAATGCTATGCTATGCAAATAATACTGTAATTCATGACATATTCATCACTCTAGATATCAAATCCCTCCACGATGCCGCACTGTCACACATCCTCAGCGCCCACTTACCTAGAACGTTAGTTGTTTCTTATTATCTGCATGACTCACATATACAGTGCGATTAATTAGGCAGCAATTTACAGACGTGATCATCATTGTCGCCATTGGGGCTCACAATCTAAATTCCTTATCAGTATGTCTTTGGAGTAACTTGGAGGAAACCCATGCAAACTCATGGAGAACATACAAACTCCATGCAGATGTCCTCGAGGGGATTTATTCCAAGACCCCTGCGCTGCAAATCTGCCGTGCAAACCACTGGGCCCTCTAGACTTGTCCCTAACGTCCTATGTTTACGGGGTTTTTCAAAGACAGCAAAAGTTATTTTGTGGGGTTGTATATATGATTTAGTAGCCTACCTAATACAGAGCACTCATAAATGCTGCACCATTCCCATAATATTGACGCCAATTCCCAAATTTCATCCCTGGCATGTCTCCATTGGTTTCAGCACAAGAGTGAGCTTCCTTCCCTTCCTTGTGTCGGCACATGACCAATGATGAACGTAGCTGTTTGGCTCAGTTTAGCTAAGCCAGTCCCCCTCTTTATCAATATAGCCCCCACATCAGAGAAAGGGGCTGGCTTGGCTATGTATACGCCTTACTGGTCCCATGGAAAAAGGGAAGGACGTTTTTTCCTAAGAAAATGGTTTCACAACAATGGTCCTTCCTAGGAGAATAGTTACGGGAGCATGAACTCTAGGTGTTGGGTACAAAATGTGCGGGCACCATGTATGGTGGGAGCAACTATGACAGAAGACACGTAATAGACCACAAAAGTTGAGGACAAGAAGGCCATGGAGTAGTGAAGAATCCGAGATGTACAGACCCGTCTCACCTGGCAATACAAATAGAACAATCCCTTGACGTTGACTACAAACTCCCCCCTTCCATCATCATATTTGACCGGACTGGTAGAATTGCGTTGAACTTCCGTCCAGTGCAGGATGGTGCCATTATCATCTGCCAAAGAAGAAGGCCATCAGCTCATGTCACACAATGGAAAGGGGGGTAAAGACATCTGTCACCAGCTTACCGGCATTCATATGTATGGCTCTCTGCAATTTAACTGCAAAACACAAAAACGACCATTAAGGAAAGCAAAAATCCATCCTGAGAACACTTACGTTCTTTGCCCCGTTCACACCCAATCCTTCAAAGGGTTTCTGGACTACAAGAGCTAAAAGAATATTTGTATTCGAGAATGTTTCTCCAATACTTGGATACGACTCTTCACTACTGGACGAGCTCAAAATTATGGTCCAGATTGACTTGAAGTCTTCTTTGGCTATCCATTCTACCACGTCAGAAAGGTCTTATATTGAGATGACCTAAGCTACGACTCTCTGGGAGGTAAAGATTAGTAGACTGTAGCCATCAACAGCATCAAAAAAGATAGATGACTGCTGCTATGGCCATCGGTTGGGTGGCAAGACCAGCTCTGGCAAAAATATGGGCATCAGCTGGCTGGCAAGTCCAGCTCTTACCCTCCCCCCCCAAAAAAAACAGTCTTTGCTAGTCATTGGCAATTACAGATAAATGCCCTTAAATTTGACACCTGGATTACACCAAAGCAATTCTCCATTTTGGTCCATAGAGAAGGATCAGTTTCGGAGCTCGGTGTCCACTGTTGTGGATTTCGGTGGTAGCCCAATAGGTTTTGTTTTCAGTCATACTCTTTTGTAGACCGTCCATGATTACTGTCATGGCCGAAAGTGTTTGCACCCTTAAAATTGTTCCAGAAAATGAAGTATTTCTCCCAGAAAATTATTGCAACTACACATGTACGATTATACACATGTTTATATGTTTTGTAGGTATTGGGACAATACAAAACCCCCAGAGAATAAATGGTAAAGTGTACATCATTTTCCACAAAGCCAGAAAAATGGACCACACAACATTTTTGGCACCTTTGTAAAATTGTGAGTAAACAACTTTGTTTCCAGCCCGTGATGCTCATTAACATTCACCAGTGAGAAGTAACAGGTGCGGGCAATATGAAAATCACATCTGAAACCAGATAAAAAGGGGAGAAGTTGACTCAATCTTTGAATTGTGTGTCTGTGTGTGCCACACTAAGCATGGAGAACAGAAAAAGGAGAAGAGAACAGTCTGAGGTCTTGAGAACCAAAATTGTTGAAAAATATCAACAATCTCAAGGTTACAAGTCCATCTCCAGAGATCTTGATGTTCCTTTGTCCTTGGTGCGCAACATAGTCAAGAAGTTTACAAACTATGCCAGTGTAGCTAATTTTCTTAGACATGGATGGCAGATAAAAATTGATGAACGTTTTGAATGCAGGATAGTCTAGTTGATAGATAAGCCCAAATCAAGTTCCAAAGAAATTTAAGCAGTCCTGCAGGCATAGGGGCATCAGTGTTAGCAATAGCTATCTGTCCTCATATAAATGAAGGGAAACGCTATGGAGGAGACCCAGGAGGACCCCACTGCTGACACAGAGACAGGAAAAGGCCAAAATGTACGTGAGTAACCAAAATCCTTCTGGGAAAGCATCTTGTGGACAGATGAGACCAAGATGGAGCTTTTTGGTAAAGTGCATCACTCTACTGTTTACCGAAAATCGAATGAGGCCTACAAAGTAAAGAAAACAGCACCTACACTCACACATGATGGAGATCAGAGATGTTTTGGGGTTGTTTTGCTGCCTCTGGCACTGGATGTCTTGACTTTGTGCAAGACATTATGAAATCTGCAGATTACCAAAGGATTCTGTGTGGCAATGTAGAGCCCAGTGTCAGAAAGCTGGGGGTGCATGTCCTAGGTCAGGGGTCTTCCAGCAGGACAATGACCACAAACACGTCAATAAGCCTCAGAAATGGATGGAAACAAAGCACTGGAGAGTTCTGAAATGGCAGCAATGAGTCCAGATCTAAACCCCATTGACCCCTGTGGAGAGATCTGAAAATTGCTGTTGGGAGAAGAGAAGTGGAAGAGAAGTGGAAGAGAAGTGGAAGAGAAGAGGAAGAGAAGAGGAAGAGAAGAGGGAGAGAAGAGGGAGCGAAGAGGGAGAGAAGAGGGAGAGAAGAGGGAGAGAAGAGGGAGAGAAGAGGAAGAGAAGAGGGAGAGAAGAGGAAGAGAAGAGGAAGAGAAGAGAAGTGGGAGAGAAGTGGGAGAGAAGAGGAAGAGAAGAGGAAGAGAAGAGGAAGAGAATAGGAAGAGGAAGAGAAGAGGAAAAGAGGAAGAGAAGTGGGAGAGAAGTGGGAGAGAAGAGGAAGAGAATAGGAAGAGGAAGAGAAGTGGAAGAGAATAGGAAGAGGAAGAGAAGAGGAAGAGAAGAGGAAGAGAAGAGGAAGAGAAGAGGAAGAGAAGTGGGAGAGAAGAGGGAGAGAAGAGGGAGAGAAGAGGGAGAGAAGAGGGAGAGAAGAGGGAGAGAAGTGGGAGAGAAGAGGAAGAGAAGAGGAAGAGAATAGGAAGAGGAAGAGAAGTGGAAGAGAATAGGAAGAGGAAGAGAAGAGGAAAAGAAGAGGAAGAGGAAGAGAAGTGGGAGAGAAGAGGAAGAGAAGAGGGAGAGAAGAGGGAGAGAAGTGGAAGAGAAGTGGAAGAGAGGTGGAAGAGACGTGGAATAGAAGAGGAAAAGGAAGAGAAGAGGAAGAGAAGAGGGAGAGAAGAGGAAGAGAAGAGGAAAAGGAAGAGAAGAGGGATAGAAGAGGGATAGAAGAGGGATAGAAGAGGGAGAGAAGAGGGAGAGAAGTGGAAGAGAAGAGGAAGAGAAGTGGAAGAGAAGTGGAAGAGAATAGGAAGAGGAAGAGAAGAGGAAAAGAGGAAGAGAAGTGGGAGAGAAGTGGGAGAGAAGAGGAAGAGAAGAGGAAGAGAAGAGGAAGAGAATAGGAAGAGGAAGAGAAGAGGAAAAGAGGAAGAGAAGTGGGAGAGAAGTGGGAGAGAAGAGGAAGAGAATAGGAAGAGGAAGAGAAGTGGAAGAGAATAGGAAGAGGAAGAGAAGAGGAAGAGAAGAGGAAGAGAAGAGGAAGAGAAGTGGGAGAGAAGAGGGAGAGAAGAGGGAGAGAAGAGGGAGAGAAGAGGGAGAGAAGAGGGAGAGAAGAGGGAGAGAAGAGGGAGAGAAGTGGGAGAGAAGAGGAAGAGAAGAGGAAGAGAATAGGAAGAGGAAGAGAAGTGGAAGAGAATAGGAAGAGGAAGAGAAGAGGAAAAGAAGAGGAAGAGGAAGAGAAGTGGGAGAGAAGAGGAAGAGAAGAGGGAGAGAAGAGGGAGAGAAGAGGGAGAGAAGTGGAAGAGAAGTGGAAGAGAGGTGGAAGAGACGTGGAATAGAAGAGGAAAAGGAAGAGAAGAGGAAGAGAAGAGGGAGAGAAGAGGAAGAGAAGAGGAAAAGGAAGAGAAGAGGGATAGAAGAGGGATAGAAGAGGGATAGAAGAGGGAGAGAAGAGGGAGAGAAGTGGAAGAGAAGAGGAAGAGAAGTGGAAGAGAAGTGGAAGAGAAGACGCCTTCAGATATGAGACCTGGAGATGTTTATAAAGAAGAGTCTGAGATTCCAGGTGAGTGGAGGAAGAAGCTTGATGACGGTTATAGGGGGCGACTGATGGAAGTTATTTATTCCAAAGGGTAAAGGGGGCAGCCAAATCTTAAGCTGAGGGTAACAACAATTTTTTCCGGCTTCTTTTTGGTGTTCTGCGTGAAATTGTGTCCAATTTGCCTTTTTTCTCTTCTGTTTTGTTTGTGTTTTTCCAATACTCACAAATGAAATAAACCTGTGTATAAGAAAACGTGTGTCATTGCCAGAATTTTCTGAGAGAAACACTTAGTATTCTGAAAAAAAATGTCATGGGTGCCAACACTTTCGCTCATAACTGTATTTCGCGCACTTTGGTCATTGTCTGTTGCCCTTTCAAAAGCACAGAGTGTTTTTCCACCCTGCCCTGTGTAAACCGCGCACATTGTTATGTGTGAAAAGTGTCTTGAGACCCGAACACAATCTTCCCTATGTAACATGAGTGTCGCGGTGCTTTCCCCGGCGCGGTGCTCTTTCCCTTCTTGCCTCTTGAACGACAGTGGAGGACTTAGACCAGAACATTTCCCGTCTTTGAAGCCGTTTTGTCCCGTCCGCTCATTATTGGCCTTGACCTGAAAACGTAAGCGATTAAGACCTCTGAAGCATTACCTTCATAATGAGCCGCGGTCACTGCGGAGGATTTACGATTGTTTTGTTTGTTCTTTCTGTTCCCATTGGCTGGAAAAAAAATGTGAATACTTAATATAAAAATTATATTGAGCTCACAAAAAAGCTCCACTTTTTGTGTAACGTAATAAATCTCCAGTTTTTGGGTAAAATAATAAATCTCCACTTTTTGGGTGATACAATAAAGCTCCACTTTTTGGGTGATACAATAAAGCTCCACTTTTTGGGTAACACAATAAATGTCACTAGTGTGTCACAGGTGACAGACAGTCCTGTGGTGTCTGGCTGTAGAAGGTCACAGCATTTGGCTGCGCAAACTGCTCCCTGACCTTCTGTTCTAACTGCTTGTTTTTTTATCCCTTTCTCCTTAGGACCCTGTGGAGTTCCACAGCCTGTCAGCTGCTGTTCATCAGCACTTCCCTTGTGTCTATAAATACAGTACCTTCACATGGCTCTTGCACTTCCTCTCCGAGTCATCTGGATAAGTTGTTCTTGTTTTCCCTTGTTTGTTATCCCTTTCTGTCTTTTAGCGCTTAGTGGGGATGACTAAGCGCTCATCCCATCTGTTCCCTACATAGGGCCCAGATCGAATCCGCCTAGGACCAGCTCGGTGCATAGGTGTGGAACCTTTCTAGGGTGGTGAGGGACCTCAGGGCCCAGCGGTAGACTTGGTCATGGGGTCACCATCTTCCTATCCCTAGCTGCAGGGTTTCCCTTCCCATTTGCTTGTTACTTCCCTGCATCTAACGTGACAATAAAGCTCCACTTTTTTGGATAACACAATAAAGCTCCACTTTTTGGGTAACTTACAGTGCCTTGCGAAAGTATTCAGCCCCTTGAATTTTTCAACCTTTTCCCACATTTCAGGCTTCAAACATAAAGATAAAAATGTTAATGTTCTGGTGAAGAATCAACAAAAAGTGACACAATTGTGAAGAGGAAGGAAATTTATTGCAAACTAGCTGTAGCACCCAGCATTGCCCAGGATAGTAACTGTCTCTCTCTCCCAGTCTCTGTCTGTCTGTGTCTGAATCAGTCTCTCTCTATCTATCTCTGTCTGTCTGTCTCTCTCTGTGTCTCTCTATCTCTTTCCCTGTCTGTCTCTTTGCCCGTCTGTCTCTTTGCCCGTCTGTCTCTTTTGCAGGTCTGTCTTTGTCTGTCTCTCTGTCTCTTTTTCTGCCTATCTCTTTCCCTGACTGCCTGTCTCTCTCTGTCTCTTTCCCCCTCTGTCTCTTTCCCCGTCTGTCTTTCCCTGTCTGCCTGTTTCTGTCTCTCTGCCCGTCTGTCTCTTTGCCCGTCTGTCTGTTTGCCCGTCTGTCTCTTTCCCTGTCTGTCTCTTTGTCTGTTTTTGTCTGTCTCTCTCTTTCCCGGTCTGTCTATGCCTGTCTCTTTCCCTGTCTGTGTCTGTCTGTCTCTTTCTGTCTGTCTCTATCCGTCTCCCCACTGATATCATATCACCTCACACATAAGCTTCTTATACTATGAATGTCTTTCGTTCCTTTAGCAACCAATCATAGCTGCTAATAATAACCTGTGGCTTCCAGCTCCATTGACTCTAATGGAGCCAGAATTTTTTGGAGAGTAACTGTAAAGCGCAGGGTTAAATTTTCCAGTCAAAACATAGTCTGTGACGTTCCCTGAGTCACATGAGGGGCCTGTGCAAAATTTCGTGATTATAAATGCGACGGTGTGGATTCCTTTAGCGGACACACACACATGCATACACACACACACACACACACACACACACATACACAGACACACACACACACACACATATACATACACACACATACATACACACACATACACACACACACATATACATACACACACATACATACACACACATACATACACACACACACATATACATACACACACATACATACACACACATACATACATACACACACACACACATACACATACACACACACATACACACACACATATACATACACACACATACATACACACACATACATACACACATACATACACACATACATACACACACATATACATACACATAGATACATACACACACATACATACACATATACACATACACTCAGTTTTATATATTAGATTTTAAACTTTTATATAAAATAAATAACTGAAAATTGTGGCGTGCAATATTATTCATCCCCTGTAAGTGAATCCTTTGTAGCGCCCCCTTTTGCTGCGATTACAGCTGCAGTCGCTTGGGGTATGTGTCTATCAGTTTTGCACATGGAGAGGTGAAATTCTCACCCATTCTTCCTTTGTAAACAGCTGGAGCTGAATGAGGTTGGATGGAGGCGTTTGTGAACAGCAGTTTTCAGCTCTTTCCACAGATTCTCGATTGGGTTCAGGTCTGGGCTGTGACTTGGCCATTCTAACACCTGGATACGGTTATTTGTGATCCATTCCATTGTAGATTTTGCTTTATGTTTGGGATCATTGTCTTGTTGGAAGACAAATCTCCGTCCCAGTCTCAGGTCTTTTCCAGACTCCAACAGGTTTTCTTCAAGAATGGTCCTGTATTTGGCTCCATCCATCTTCCCATCAATTTTAACCATCTTCCTTGTCCCTGCTGAAGAAAAGCAGGCCTAAACCATGATGCTGCCACCACCATGTTTGACAGTGGGGATGGTGTGTTCAGGGTGATGAGCTGTGTTGCTTTTATCGTTTGGCATTGTGCCCAAATAGTGTGATTTTGGTTTCCTCTGAGCAGAGCCCCTTCTTCCACATGTTTGGTGTCTCCAGGTGGCTTGTGGGAAACTTTAAACAATACTCTTTATGGATATCTCTGAGAAATGGCTTCTTCTTGCCACTCTTCCATAAAGGCCAGATTTGTGCAGTGTAGACTGATTGTTGTGCTATGGACAGACTCTCCCACCTCAGCTGTAGATCTCTGCAGATCATCCAGAGGGATCATGGGCCTCTTGGCTGCATCTCTGATCAGTCTTCTCCTTGTGTGAGATGATAGTTTGGATGAACGGCCGGGTCTTGGTAGATTTGCAGTGGTATGATCCTCCTTCCATTTCTATATGATCGCTTGCACAGGGCTTCTTGTTTTTAAAGTTATGGAAATCTTTTTGTAACCAAATCCGGCTTTAAACTTCTCCACAACAGTATCACGGACCTGCCTGTTGTGTTCCTTGGTCTTCATGATGCTCTCTGCGCTTTACACAGAACCCTGAGACTATCACAGAGCAGGGGCATTATACGGAGACTTGATCACACACAGGGGCTTATATTTATCATCATCAGTCATTTAGGACAACATTGCATCATTCAGAGATCCTCAATGAACTTCAGGAGTGAGTTTCCTGCACTGAAAGTAACAGGGGGTGAATAATATTGCACGCGACAATTTTCAGTTTATTCTTTCTTATAAAAGTATAAAATAAGCAATAAATATCGTTCATCTTCACAATTGTGTCACTTGTTGTTGATTCTTCACCAGAACATTAACATTTTTATTATTATGTTTGAAGCCTGAAATGTGAGAAAAGGTTGAAAAATTCAAGGGGGCTGAATACTTTCGCAAGGCACTATACATAAAAGCTCCATTTTTTTTGGATAACACAATTAAGCTCCAATTTTTGGGTAATTTATAGTTGAGCTCAACTTTTTTTTTAGGGATCATCTACAGTATAGCCCCTGTTTGTGGACAATTTGCAGTGAAGCTTAACTTTTTGGGTAATGGCACATTTTATTTTTGTAGGAAAATTCAGTGAACTTGAGCTTTTCGGGCCTCTCACAGTGAAGCGCCACCAACTGGAAAAAATCCATCGAAGTTCCATTTTTTTTTTTTTAACAACTAAAAAGGACTCTAATCTTGTTGCACATTATACAGTGAAGCTCCGTCATTTACCGGAACGTCTGTGGCGGCTCCGATCCTCCGTCAGCTTCTGATACAGAAGTTGATGTTTTTCCCAGATATTCTGATAATAAATCTGAAAAAAACAATAGATTTAGTTAATTAGTAGGTTCGAATCCATCTTGAATATTGGTCACATCGACCAAAGCTTTTTGTTTCGACCATCCGAAAAACATCATGAAGAAATCCATTTTTGGTAATCCGGTACCGGGAGGAGGGGGATGCAGCTGCAGCTCATCTTTATCTGAGAGCAGAAGACGCAATGCACACAACATAGAATCGCCGGCCCGGTAAGCAAGTATGGAAAGAGTAAGAAAGAGGGAAGGAAATAATGTCTGCATCCTTAGGAAACATCTGACTTTTGGAAATCCCTCGGATCTGCTCGTTCTACAAGTTTTATGAGAACCATAACTTTTTCTTGTTTCTCCGCACAAGGGCATATTCAGAAAACGATCCTGCCCTCGAGATCACGTATTGTGCGACCAGCGAAGCAGATAGAGGCCCTTTGTCCCGGTGCCAGACCCGTGAATGGCACTATTCTTATCTGCCAGCGCAAGAATGACCGGGGTCACGGGAAGAATTCATGCAGAGTGACTCTTACCTGGGTGTCGGCCCGCGGCTCTCGCAGGGGATTAACCTACAGTACAAGCAAAGGGGAGATATGTGTAAGACTCACATTGTGTTATGCTCCAGTTACATCCAAAGCTGCATTTAGATTTCTACTGACACCAATACAATCATTATAACTATTTGTATACTTAGGGAGGGAGCTCACTACATACAGATTTATACAGCCGCCACTAGAGGGAGCTCACTACATACAGATTTATACAGCCACCACTAGAGGGAGCTCACTACATATAGATTTATACAGCCACCACTAGAGGGAGCTCACTATATACAGATTTATACAGCAACCACTAGAGGGAGCTCACTACATACAGATTTATACAGCCACCACTAGAGGGAGCTCACTACATACAGATTTATACAGCCATCACTAGAGGGAGCTCACTACATACAGATTTATACAGCCACCACTAGAGGAGCTCACTACATACAGATTTATACAGCCACCACTAGAGGGAGCTCACTACATACAGATTTATACAGCCATCACTAGAGGGAGATCACTACACACAGATTTATACAGCCACCACTAGAGGGAGCTCACTGCATACAGATTTATACAGTCACCACTAGAGGGAGCTCACTACATACAGATTTATACAGCCACCACTAGAGGGAGCTCACTACATACAGATTTATACAGCCATCACTAGAGGGAGCTCACTACATACAGATTTATACAGCCACCACTAGAGGGAGCTCACTACATACAGATTTATACAGCCATCACTAGAGGGAGCTCACTACATACAGATTTATACAGCCACCACTAGAGGGAGCTCACTACATACAGATTTATACAGCCATCACTAGAGGGAGCTCACTACATACAGATTTATACAGCCACAACTAGAGGAGCTCACTACATACAGATTTATACAGCCACCACTAGAGAGAGCTCACTACATACAGATTTATACAGCCACCACTAGAGGGAGCTCACTACAGACAGATTTATACAGCCACCACTAGAGGGAGCTCACTACATACAGATTTATACAGCCACCACTAGAGGGAGCTCACTACATACAGATTTATACAGCCATCACTAGAGGGAGCTCACTACAGACAGATTTATACAGCCATCACTAGAGGGAGCTCACTACAGACAGATTTATACAGCCACCACTAGAGGGAGCTCACTACATACAGATTTATACAGCCATCACTAGAGGGAGATCACTACAGACAGATTTATACAGCCACCACTAGAGGGAGCTCACTACATACAGATTTATACAGCCACCACTAGAGGGAGCTCACTACATACAGATTTATACAGCTATCACTAGAGGGAGCTCACTACATACAGATTTATACAGCCACCACTAGAGGAGCTCACTACATACAGATTTATACAGCCACCACTAGAGGGAGCTCACTACATACAGATTTATACAGCCATCACTAGAGGGAGCTCACTACACACAGATTTATACAGCCACCACTAGAGGGAGCTCACTGCATACAGATTTATACAGTCACCACTAGAGGGAGCTCACTACATACAGATTTATACAGCCACCACTAGAGGGAGCTCACTACATACAGATTTATACAGCCACCACTAGAGAGAGCTCACTACATACAGATTTATACAGCCACCACTAGAGGGAGCTCTCTACATACAGATTTATACAGCCACCACTAGAGGGAGCTCACTACATACAGATTTATACAGACACCACTAGAGGGAGCTCACTACATACAGATTTATACAGACACCACTAGAGGGAGCTCACTACATACAGATTTATACAGCCACCACTAGAGGGAGCTCACTACATACAGATTTATACAGCCACCACTAGAGGCAGCTCACTACATACAGATTTATACAGACACCACTAGAGGGAGCTCACTACATACAGATTTATACAGACACCACTAGAGGCAGCTCACTACATACAGATTTATACAGCCACCACTAGAGGGAGCTCACTACATACAGATTTATACAGACACCACTAGAGGGAGCTCACTACATACAGATTTATACAGACACCACTAGAGGGAGCTCACTACATACAGATTTATACAGACACCACTAGAGGGAGCTCACTACATACAGATTTATACAGACACCACTAGAGGGAGCTCACTACATACAGATTTATACAGACACCACTAGAGGGAGCTCACTACATACAGATTTATACAGACACCACTAGAGGGAGCTCACTACATACAGATTTATACAGCCACCACTAGAGAGAGCTCACTACATACAGATTTATACAGCCACCACTAGAGGGAGCTCACTACATACAGATTTATACAGACACCACTAGAGGGAGCTCACTACATACAGATTTATACAGCCACCACTAGAGAGAGCTCACTACATACAGATTTATACAGCCACCACTAGAGGGAGCTCACTACATACAGATTTATACATCCACCACTAGAGGGAGCTCACTACATACAGATTATACAGCCACCACTAGAGGGAGCTCACTACATACAGATTTATACAGCCACCACTAGAGGGAGCTCACTACATACAGATTTATACAGCCACCACTAGGGGGAGCTCACTACATAGAGATTTATACAGACACCACTAGAGGGAGCTCACTACATATAGATTTATACAGTCACCACTAGAGGGAGCTCACTACATTCAGATTTATACAGCCACCACTAGAGGGAGCTCACTACATACAGATTTATACAGCCACCACTAGAGGGAGCTCACTACATACAGATTTATACAGCCACCACTAGAGGGAGCTCACTACATACAGATTTATACAGCCACCACTAGAGGGAGCTCACTACATACAGATTTATACAGCCACCACTAGAGGGAGCTCACTACATACAGATTTATACAGCCACCACTAGAGGGAGCTCACTACATACAGATTTATACAGCCACCACTAGAGGGAGATCACTACATACAGATTTATACATCCACCACTAGAGGGAGCTCACTACATACAGATTTATACAGCCACCACTAGAGGGAGCTCACTACATACAGATATATACAGTCATCACTAGAGGAAGCTCACTACATACAGATTTATACAGCCACCACTAGAGGGACCTCACTACATACAGATTTATACAGCCACCACTAGAGGGAGCTCACTACATACAGATTTATACAGCCACCACTAGAGGGAGCTCTTTCCATACAGATTTATACATCCACCACTAGAGGGAGCTCACTACATACAGATTTATACAGCCACCACTAGAGGGAGCTCACTACATACAGATTTATACAGCCACCACTAGAGGGAGATCACTACATACAGATTTATACATCCACCACTAGAGGGAGCTCACTACATACAGATTTATACAGCCACCACTAGAGGGAGCTCACTACATACAGATTTATACAGTCATCACTAGAGGAAGCTCACTACATACAGATTTATACAGCCACCACTAGAGGGACCTCACTACATACAGATTTATACAGCCACCACTAGAGGGAGCTCACTACATACAGATTTATACAGCCACCACTAGAGGGAGCTCTTTCCATACAGATTTATACAGCCACCACTAGAGGGAGCTCACTACATACAGATTTATACAGCCACCACTAGAGGGAGCTCACTACATACAGATTATACAGCCACCACTAGAGGGAGCTCACTACATACAGATTATACAGCCTCCACTAGAGGGAGCTCACTACATACAGATTTATACAGCTACCACTAGTGGGAGCTCACTACATACAGATGTATACAGCCACCACTAGAGGGAGCTCACTACATACAGATTTATACAGTCATCACTAGAGGAAGCTCACTAAATACAGATTTATCCAGCTACCACTAGAGGGAGCTCACTACATACAGATTTATACAGCCACCACTAGAGGGAGCTCACTACATACAGATTTATACAGTCACCACTAGAGGGAGCTCACTACATACAGATTATACAGCCTCCACTAGAGGGAGCTCACTACACACAGATTTATACAGCCACCACTAGAGGGAGCTCACTGCATACAGATTTATACAGTCACCACTAGAGGGAGCTCACTACATACAGATTTATACAGCCACCACTAGAGGGAGCTCACTACATACAGATTTATACAGCCATCACTAGAGGGAGCTCACTACATACAGATTTATACAGCCACCACTAGAGGGAGCTCACTACATACAGATTTATACAGCCATCACTAGAGGGAGCTCACTACATACAGATTTATACAGCCACCACTAGAGGGAGCTCACTACATACAGATTTATACAGCCATCACTAGAGGGAGCTCACTACATACAGATTTATACAGCCACCACTAGAGGAGCTCACTACATACAGATTTATACAGCCACCACTAGAGGGAGCTCACTACATACAGATTTATACAGCCACCACTAGAGGGAGCTCACTACAGACAGATTTATACAGCCACCACTAGAGGGAGCTCACTACATACAGATTTATACAGCCACCACTAGAGGGAGCTCACTACATACAGATTTATACAGCCATCACTAGAGGGAGCTCACTACAGACAGATTTATACAGCCATCACTAGAGGGAGCTCACTACAGACAGATTTATACAGCCACCACTAGAGGGAGCTCACTACATACAGATTTATACAGCCATCACTAGAGGGAGCTCACTACAGACAGATTTATACAGCCACCACTAGAGGGAGCTCACTACATACAGATTTATACAGCCACCACTAGAGGGAGCTCACTACATACAGATTTATACAGCCATCACTAGAGGGAGCTCACTACATACAGATTTATACAGCCACCACTAGAGGAGCTCACTACATACAGATTTATACAGCCACCACTAGAGGGAGCTCACTACATACAGATTTATACAGCCATCACTAGAGGGAGCTCACTACACACAGATTTATACAGCCACCACTAGAGGGAGCTCACTGCATACAGATTTATACAGTCACCACTAGAGGGAGCTCACTACATACAGATTTATACAGCCACCACTAGAGGGAGCTCACTACATACAGATTTATACAGCCACCACTAGAGAGAGCTCACTACATACAGATTTATACAGCCACCACTAGAGGGAGCTCTCTACATACAGATTTATACAGCCACCACTAGAGGGAGCTCACTACATACAGATTTATACAGACACCACTAGAGGGAGCTCACTACATACAGATTTATACAGACACCACTAGAGGGAGCTCACTACATACAGATTTATACAGCCACCACTAGAGGGAGCTCACTACATACAGATTTATACAGCCACCACTAGAGGCAGCTCACTACATACAGATTTATACAGACACCACTAGAGGGAGCTCACTACATACAGATTTATACAGACACCACTAGAGGCAGCTCACTACATACAGATTTATACAGCCACCACTAGAGGGAGCTCACTACATACAGATTTATACAGACACCACTAGAGGGAGCGTACTACATACAGATTTATACAGACACCACTAGAGGGAGCTCACTACATACAGATTTATACAGACACCACTAGAGGGAGCTCACTACATACAGATTTATACAGACACCACTAGAGGGAGCTCACTACATACAGATTTATACAGACACCACTAGAGGGAGCTCACTACATACAGATTTATACAGACACCACTAGAGGGAGCTCACTACATACAGATTTATACAGACACCACTAGAGGGAGCTCACTACATACAGATTTATACAGACACCACTAGAGGGAGCTCACTACATACAGATTTATACAGACACCACTAGAGGGAGCTCACTACATACAGATTTATACAGCCACCACTAGAGAGAGCTCACTACATACAGATTTATACAGCCACCACTAGAGGGAGCTCACTACATACAGATTTATACAGACACCACTAGAGGGAGCTCACTACATACAGATTTATACAGCCACCACTAGAGAGAGCTCACTACATACAGATTTATACAGCCACCACTAGAGGGAGCTCACTACATACAGATTTATACATCCACCACTAGAGGGAGCTCACTACATACAGATTATACAGCCACCACTAGAGGGAGCTCACTACATACAGATTTATACAGCCACCACTAGAGGGAGCTCACTACATACAGATTTATACAGCCACCACTAGGGGGAGCTCACTACATAGAGATTTATACAGACACCACTAGAGGGAGCTCACTACATATAGATTTATACAGTCACCACTAGAGGGAGCTCACTACATTCAGATTTATACAGCCACCACTAGAGGGAGCTCACTACATACAGATTTATACAGCCACCACTAGAGGGAGCTCACTACATACAGATTTATACAGCCACCACTAGAGGGAGCTCACTACATACAGATTTATACAGCCACCACTAGAGGGAGCTCACTACATACAGATTTATACAGCCACCACTAGAGGGAGCTCACTACATACAGATTTATACAGCCACCACTAGAGGGAGCTCACTACATACAGATTTATACAGCCACCACTAGAGGGAGCTCACTACATACAGATTTATACAGCCACCACTAGAGGGAGCTCACTACATACAGATTTATACAGCCACCACTAGAGGGAGATCACTACATACAGATTTATACATCCACCACTAGAGGGAGCTCACTACATACAGATTTATACAGCCACCACTAGAGGGAGCTCACTACATACAGATTTATACAGTCATCACTAGAGGAAGCTCACTACATACAGATTTATACAGCCACCACTAGAGGGACCTCACTACATACAGATTTATACAGCCACCACTAGAGGGAGCTCACTACATACAGATTTATACAGCCACCACTAGAGGGAGCTCTTTCCATACAGATTTATACATCCACCACTAGAGGGAGCTCACTACATACAGATTTATACAGCCACCACTAGAGGGAGCTCACTACATACAGATTTATACAGCCACCACTAGAGGGAGATCACTACATACAGATTTATACATCCACCACTAGAGGGAGCTCACTACATACAGATTTATACAGCCACCACTAGAGGGAGCTCACTACATACAGATTTATACAGTCATCACTAGAGGAAGCTCACTACATACAGATTTATACAGCCACCACTAGTAGGACCTCACTACATACAGATTTATACAGCCACCACTAGAGGGAGCTCACTACATACAGATTTATACAGCCACCACTAGAGGGAGCTCTTTCCATACAGATTTATACAGCCACCACTAGAGGGAGCTCACTACATACAGATTTATACAGCCACCACTAGAGGGAGCTCACTACATACAGATTATACAGCCACCACTAGAGGGAGCTCACTACATACAGATTATACAGCCTCCACTAGAGGGAGCTCACTACATACAGATTTATACAGCTACCACTAGTGGGAGCTCACTACATACAGATGTATACAGCCACCACTAGAGGGAGCTCACTACATACAGATTTATACAGTCATCACTAGAGGAAGCTCACTAAATACAGATTTATCCAGCTACCACTAGAGGGAGCTCACTACATACAGATTTATACAGCCACCACTAGAGGGAGCTCACTACATACAGATTTATACAGTCACCACTAGAGGGAGCTCACTACATACAGATTATACAGCCTCCACTAGAGGGAGCTCACTACATACAGATTTATACAGCTACCACTAGTGGGAGCTCACTACATACAGATGTATACAGCCACCACTAGAGGGAGCTCACTACATACAGATTTATACAGCCACCACTAGAGGGAGCTCACTACATACAGATTTATACAGCCACCACTAGGGGAAGCTCACTACATACAGATTTATACAGCCACCACTAGAGGGAGCTCACTACATACAGATTTATACAGTCACCACTAGAGGGAGATCACTACATACAGATTTATACAGCCACCACTAGAGGGAGCTCACTACATACAGATTTATACAGTCACCACTAGAGGGAGCTCACTACATACAGATTTATACAGCCACCACTAGAGGGAGCTCACTACATACAGATTTATACAGTCACCACTAGAGGGAGCTCACTACATACAAATTTATACATTCACCACTAGAGGGAGCTCACTACATACAGATTTATACAGTCATCACTAGAGGGAGCTCACTACATACAGATTTATACAGCCACCACTAGAGGGAGCTCACTACATACAGATTTATACAGCCACCACTAGAGGGAGCTCACTATATACAGATTTATACAGCCACCACTAGAGGGAGCTCACTACATACAGATTTATACAGCCACCACTAGAGGAGCTCACAACATACAGATTTATACAGCCACCACTAGAGGGAGCTCACTACATACAGATTTATACAGCCACCACTAGAGGGAGCTCACTACATGCAGATTTATACAGCCACCACTAGAGGGAGCTCACTACATACAGAGTTATACAGCCACCACTAGAGGGAGCTCACTACATACAGATTTATACAGCCACCACTAGAGGGAGCTCACTATATACAGATTTATACAGCCACCACTAGAGGGAGCTCACTACATACAGATTTATACAGCCACCACTAGAGGAGCTCACAACATACAGATTTATACAGCCACCACTAGAGGGAGCTCACTACATACAGATTTATACAGCCACCACTAGAGGGAGCTCACTACATACAGATTTATACAGCCATCACTAGAGGAGCTCACTACATACAGATTTATACAGCCACCACTAGAGGGAGCTCACTACATACAAATTTATACAGCCACCACTAGAGGGAGCTCAATACATACAGATTTATACAGCCACCACTAGAGGGAGCTCACTACATACAGATTTATACAGCCACCACTAGAGGGAGCTCACTACATACAGATTTATACAGCCACCACTAGAGGGAGCTCACTACATACAGATTTATACAGCCATCACTAGAGGAGCTCACTACATACAGATTTATACAGCCACCACTAGGAGGAGATCACTACATACAGATTTATACAGCCACCACTAGAGGGAGTTCACTACATACAAATTTATACAGCCACCACTGGAGGGAGCGCACTACATACAGATTTATACAGCCACCACTAGAGGGAGCTCACTACATACAGATTTATACAGCCACCACTAGAGGGAGCTCACTACATACAGATTTATACAGCCACCACTAGAAGGAGCTCACTACATACAAATTTATACAGCCACCACTAGAGGGAGCTCACTACATACAGATTTATACAGCCACCACTAGAGGGAGCTCACTACATACAGATTTATACAGCCACCACTAGAGGGAGCTCACTTCATACAGATTTATACAGCCACCACTAGAGGGAGCTCACTACATACAGATTTATACAGCCATCACTAGAGGAAGCTCACTACATACAGATTTATACAGCCACCACTAGAGGGAGCTCACTACACACAGATTTATACAGCCACCACTAGAGGGAGCTCACTACATATAGATTTATACAGCCACCATTAGAGAGAGCTCACTACATACAGATTTATACAGCCACCACTAGAGGGAGCTCACTACACACAGATTTATACAGCCACCACTAGAGGGAGCTCACTACATACAGATTTATACAGCCACCATTAGAGAGAGCTCACTACATACAGATTTATATAGACACCACTAGAGGGAGCTCACTACATACAGATTTATACAGCCACCACTAGAGGGAGCTCACTACTTACAGATTTATACAGCCACCACTAGAGGGAGCTCACTACATACAGATTTATACAGTCACCACTAGAGGGAGCTCACTACATACAGATTTATACAGCCACCACTAGAGGGATCTCACTACATACAGATTTATACAGCCACCACTAGAGGGAGCTCACTGCATACAGATTTATACATCCACCACTAGAGGGAGCTCACTACATACAAATTTATACAGCAACCACTAGGGGGAGCTTACTACATACAGATTTATACAGCCACCACTAGAGGGAGCTCACTACACACATTTATACAGCCACCACTAGAGGAAGCTCACTGCATTCAGATTATACAGCCACCACTAGAGGGAGCTCACTACATACAGATTTATACAGCCACCACTAGAGGGAGCTCACTACATACAGATTTATACAGTCATCACTAGAGGGAGCTCACTACATACAGATTTATACAGCCACCACTAGAGGGAGCTCACTACATACAGATTTATACAGCCACCACTAGAGGGAGCTCACTACATACAGATTTATACAGTCATCACTGGAGGGAGCTCACTACATACAGATTTATACAGCAACCACTAGAGGGAGCTCACTACATACAGATTTATACAGTCACCACTAGAGGGAGCTCACTACATACAGATTTATACAGCCACCACTAGAGGGAGCTCACTACATACAGATTTATACAGCCACCACTAGAGGGAGCTCACTACATACAGATTTATACAGCCACCACTAGGGGGAGATCACTACATACAGATTTATACAGCCACCACTAGAGGGAGCTCACTACATGCAGATTTATACAGTCACCATTAGGGGGAGCTCACTACATACAGATTTATACAGCCACCACTAGAGGGAGCTCACTACATACAGATTTATACAGCCACCACTAGAGGGAGCTCACTACATACAGATTTATACAGCCACCACTAGAGGGAGCTCACTACATGCAGATTTATACAGTCACCATTAGGGGGAGCTCACTACATACAGATTTGTGCAGCCACCACTAGAGGGAGATCACTGCATACAGATTTATACAGCCACCACTAGGGGGAGCTCACTACATACAGATGTATACAGTCATCACTAGAGGGAGCTCACTACATACAGATTTATACAGTCACCACTAGAGAGAGCTCACTACATACAGATTTATACAGTCACCACTAGAGGGAGCTCACTACGTACAGATTTATACAGCCACCATTAGGGGGAGCTCACTACATACAGATTTATACAGTCACCACTAGGGGGAGCTCACTACATACAGATTTATACAGCCACCACTAGAGGGAGATCACTACATACAGATTTATACAGCCACCACTAGAGGGAGCTCACTACATACAGATTTATACAGTCACCACTAGAGGGAGCTCACTACATACAGATTTATACAGCCACCACTAGAGGGAGCTCACTACATACAGATTTATACAGCCACCACTAGAGGGAGTTCACTACATACAGATTATACAGTCATCACTAGAGGGAGCTCACTACATACAGATTTATACAGCCACCACTAGAGGGAGCTCACTATATACAGATTTATACAGCCACCACTAGAGGGAGCTCACTACATACAGATTTATACAGCCACCACTAGAGGGAGCTCACTACATACAGATTTATACAGCCACCACTAGAGGGAGCTCACTACATGCAGATTTATACAGCCACCACTAGAGGGAGCTCACTACATACAGATTTATACAGCCACCACTAGAGGGAGCTCACTACATACAGATTATACAGTCATCACTAGAGGGATCTCACTACATACAGATTTATACAGCCACCACTAGAGGGAGCTCAATATATACAGATTTATACAGCCACCACTAGAGGGAGCTCACTACATACAGATTTATACAGCCACCACTAGAGGGAGCTCCCTACATACAGATTTATACAGCCACCACTAGAGGAGCTCACAACATACAGATTTATACAGCCACCACTAGAGGGAGCTCACTACATGCAGATTTATACAGCCACCACTAGAGGGAGCTCACTACATACAGAGTTATACAGCCACCACTAGAGGGAGCTCACTACATACAGATTTATACAGCCACCACTAGAGGGAGCTCACTACATACAGATTTATACAGCCATCACTAGAGGAGCTCACTACATACAGATTTATACAGCCACCACTAGAGGGAGCTCACTACATACAAATTTATACAGCCACCACTAGAGGGAGCTCAATACATACAGATTTATACAGCCACCACTAGAGGGAGCTCACTACATACAGATTTATACAGCCACCACTAGAGGGAGCTCACTACATACAGATTTATACAGCCACCACTAGAGGGAGCTCACTACATACAGATTTATACAGCCATCACTAGAGGAGCTCACTACATACAGATTTATACAGCCACCACTAGAGGGAGCTCACTACATACAGATTTATACAGCCACCACTAGAGGGAGCTCACTACATAGAAATTTATACAGCCACCACTAGGAGGAGATCACTACATACAGATTTATACAGCCACCACTAGAGGGAGCTCACTACATAGAGATTTATACAGCCACCACTAGAGAAGCTCACTACATACAAATTTATACATTCACCACTAGAGGGAGCTCACTACATACAGATTTATACAGTCATCACTAGAGGGAGCTCACTACATACAGATTTATACAGCCACCACTAGAGGGAGCTCACTACATACAGATTTATACAGCCACCACTAGAGGGAGCTCACTATATACAGATTTATACAGCCACCACTAGAGGGAGCTCACTACATACAGATTTATACAGCCACCACTAGAGGAGCTCACAACATACAGATTTATACAGCCACCACTAGAGGGAGCTCACTACATACAGATTTATACAGCCACCACTAGAGGGAGCTCACTACATGCAGATTTATACAGCCACCACTAGAGGGAGCTCACTACATACAGAGTTATACAGCCACCACTAGAGGGAGCTCACTACATACAGATTTATACAGCCACCACTAGAGGGAGCTCACTATATACAGATTTATACAGCCACCACTAGAGGGAGCTCACTACATACAGATTTATACAGCCACCACTAGAGGAGCTCACAACATACAGATTTATACAGTCACCACTAGAGGGAGCTCACTACATACAGATTTATACAGCCACCACTAGAGGGAGCTCACTACATGCAGATTTATACAGCCACCACTAGAGGGAGCTCACTACATACAGAGTTATACAGCCACCACTAGAGGGAGCTCACTACATACAGATTTATACAGCCACCACTAGAGGGAGCTCACTACATACAGATTTATACAGCCATCACTAGAGGAGCTCACTACATACAGATTTATACAGCCACCACTAGAGGGAGCTCACTACATACAAATTTATACAGCCACCACTAGAGGGAGCTCAATACATACAGATTTATACAGCCACCACTAGAGGGAGCTCACTACATACAGATTTATACAGCCACCACTAGAAGGAGCTCACTACATACAGATTTATACAGCCACCACTAGGAGGAGATCACTACATACAGATTTATACAGCCACCACTAGGAGGAGATCACTACATACAGATTTATACAGCCACCACTAGAGGGAGTTCACTACATACAAATTTATACAGCCACCACTGGAGGGAGCGCACTACATACAGATTTATACAGCCACCACTAGAGGGAGCTCACTACATACAGATTTATACAGCCACCACTAGAGGGAGCTCACTACATACAGATTTATACAGCCACCACTAGAAGGAGCTCACTACATACAAATTTATACAGCCACCACTAGAGGGAGCTCACTACATACAGATTTATACAGCCACCACTAGAGGGAGCTCACTACATACAGATTTATACAGCCACCACTAGAGGGAGCTCACTTCATACAGATTTATACAGCCACCACTAGAGGGAGCTCACTACATACAGATTTATACAGCCATCACTAGAGGAAGCTCACTACATACAGATTTATACAGCCACCACTAGAGGGAGCTCACTACATACAGATTTATACAGCCACCACTAGAGGGAGCTCACTACATACAGATTTATACAGTCACCACTAGAGGGAGCTCACTACATACAGATTTATACAGCCACCACTAGAGGGATCTCACTACATACAGATTTATACAGCCACCACTAGAGGGAGCTCACTGCATACAGATTTATACATCCACCACTAGAGGGAGCTCACTACATACAAATTTATACAGCAACCACTAGGGGGAGCTTACTACATACAGATTTATACAGCCACCACTAGAGGGAGCTCACTACACACATTTATACAGCCACCACTAGAGGAAGCTCACTGCATACAGATTATACAGCCACCACTAGAGGGAGCTCACTACATACAGATTTATACAGCCACCACTAGAGGGAGCTCACTACATACAGATTTATACAGTCATCACTAGAGGGAGCTCACTACATACAGATTTATACAGCCACCACTAGAGGGAGCTCACTACATACAGATTTATACAGCCACCACTAGAGGGAGCTCACTACATACAGATTTATACAGTCATCACTGGAGGGAGCTCACTACATACAGATTTATACAGCAACCACTAGAGGGAGCTCACTACATACAGATTTATACAGTCACCACTAGAGGGAGCTCACTACATACAGATTTATACAGCCACCACTAGAGGGAGCTCACTACATACAGATTTATACAGCCACCACTAGAGGGAGCTCACTACATACAGATTTATACAGCAACCACTAGGGGGAGATCACTACATACAGATTTATACAGCCACCACTAGAGGGAGCTCACTACATGCAGATTTATACAGTCACCATTAGGGGGAGCTCACTACATACAGATTTATACAGCCACCACTAGAGGGAGCTCACTACATACAGATTTATACAGCCACCACTAGAGGGAGCTCACTACATACAGATTTATACAGCCACCACTAGAGGGAGCTCACTACATGCAGATTTATACAGTCACCATTAGGGGGAGCTCACTACATACAGATTTGTGCAGCCACCACTAGAGGGAGATCACTGCATACAGATTTATACAGCCACCACTAGGGGGAGCTCACTACATACAGATGTATACAGTCATCACTAGAGGGAGCTCACTACATACAGATTTATACAGTCACCACTAGAGAGAGCTCACTACATACAGATTTATACAGTCACCACTAGAGGGAGCTCACTACGTACAGATTTATACAGCCACCATTAGGGGGAGCTCACTACATACAGATTTATACAGTCACCACTAGGGGGAGCTCACTACATACAGATTTATACAGCCACCACTAGAGGGAGATCACTACATACAGATTTATACAGCCACCACTAGAGGGAGCTCACTACATACAGATTTATACAGTCACCACTAGAGGGAGCTCACTACATACAGATTTATACAGCCACCACTAGAGGGAGCTCACTACATACAGATTTATACAGCCACCACTAGAGGGAGTTCACTACATACAGATTATACAGTCATCACTAGAGGGAGCTCACTACATACAGATTTATACAGCCACCACTAGAGGGAGCTCACTATATACAGATTTATACAGCCACCACTAGAGGGAGCTCACTACATACAGATTTATACAGCCACCACTAGAGGGAGCTCACTACATACAGATTTATACAGCCACCACTAGAGGGAGCTCACTACATGCAGATTTATACAGCCACCACTAGAGGGAGCTCACTACATACAGATTTATACAGCCACCACTAGAGGGAGCTCACTACATACAGATTATACAGTCATCACTAGAGGGATCTCACTACATACAGATTTATACAGCCACCACTAGAGGGAGCTCACTATATACAGATTTATACAGCCACCACTAGAGGGAGCTCACTACATACAGATTTATACAGCCACCACTAGAGGAGCTCACAACATACAGATTTATACAGCCACCACTAGAGGGAGCTCACTACATACAGATTTATACAGCCACCACTAGAGGGAGCTCACTACATGCAGATTTATACAGCCACCACTAGAGGGAGCTCACTACATACAGAGTTATACAGCCACCACTAGAGGGAGCTCACTACATACAGATTTATACAGCCACCACTAGAGGGAGCTCACTACATACAGATTTATACAGCCATCACTAGAGGAGCTCACTACATACAGATTTATACAGCCACCACTAGAGGGAGCTCACTACATACAAATTTATACAGCCACCACTAGAGGGAGCTCAATACATACAGATTTATACAGCCACCACTAGAGGGAGCTCACTACATACAGATTTATACAGCCACCACTAGAGGGAGCTCACTACATACAGATTTATACAGCCACCACTAGAGGGAGCTCACTACATACAGATTTATACAGCCATCACTAGAGGAGCTCACTACATACAGATTTATACAGCCACCACTAGAGGGAGCTCACTACATACAGATTTATACAGCCACCACTAGAGGGAGCTCACTACATAGAAATTTATACAGCCACCACTAGGAGGAGATCACTACATACAGATTTATACAGCCACCACTAGAGGGAGCTCACTACATACAGATTATACAGCCACCACTAGAGGGAGCTCACTACATACAGATTTATACAGCCACCACTAGAGGGAGCTCACTACATACAGATTTATACAGCCACCACTAGAGGGAGCTCACAACATACAGATTTATACAGCCACTACTAGAGGGAGCTCACTACATACAGATTTATACAGCCATCACTAGCGGAGCTCACTACATACAGATTTATACAGCCACCACTAGAGGGAGCTCACTACATACAGATTTATACAGCCACCACTAGAGGGAGCTCACTACATACAGATTTATACAGCCATCACTAGAGGAGCTCACTACATACAGATTTATACAGCCACCACTAGAGGGAGCTCACTACATACAGATTATACAGTCATCACTAGAGGGAGCTCACTACATACAGATTTATACAGACACCACTAGAGGGAGCTCACGATATACAGATTTATACAGCCACCACTAGAGGGAGCTCACTACATACAGATTTATACAGCCACCACTAGAGGAGCTCACTACATACAGATTTATACAGCCACCACAAGAGGGAGCTCACTACATACAGATTTATACAGCCACCACTAGAGGGAGCTCACTACATGCAGATTTATACAGCCACCACTAGAGGGAGCTCACTACATACAGAGTTATACAGCCACCACTAGAGGGAGCTCACTACATACAGATTTATACAGCCACCACTAGAGGGAGCTCACTACATACAGATTTATACAGCCATCACTAGAGGAGCTCACTACATACAGATTTATACAGCCACCACTAGAGGGAGCTCACTACATACAGATTTATACAGCCACCACTAGAGGGAGCTCACTACATTCAGATTTATACAGCCATCACTAGAGGAGCTCACTACATACAGATTTATACAGCCACCACTAGAGGGAGCTCACTACATACAGATTTATACAGCCACCACTAGAGAGAGCTCACTACATACAGATTTATACAGTCATCACTAGAGGGAGCTCACTACATACAGATTTATACAGCCACCACTAGAGGGAAGCTCACTACATACAGATTTATACAGCCACCACTAGAGGGAGCTCACTACATACAGATTTATACATCCACCACTAGAGGGAGCTCACTACATACAGATTTATACAGCCACCACTAGAGGGAGCTCACTACATACAGATTTATACAGCCACCACTAGAGGAGCTCACTACATACAGATTTATACAGCCGCCACTAGAGGGAGCTCACTACATACAGATTTATACAGTCACCACTAGAGGGAGCTCACTACATAGAGATTTATACAGCCACCACTAGGAGGAGATCACTACATACAGATTTATACAGCCACCACTAGAGGGAGCTCACTACATAGAGATTTATACAGCCACCACTACGAGGAGATCACTACATACAGATTTATACAGTCACCACTAGGAGGAGCTCACTGCATACAGATTTATACAGCCACCACTAGGAGGAGCTCACTACATACAGATTTATACAGCCACCACTAGAGGTAGCTCACTACATAGAGATTTATACAGCCACCACTACGAGGAGATCACTACATACAGATTTATACAGCCACCACTAGAGGGAGCTCACTACATAGAGATTTATACAGCCACCACTAGAGGAGCTCACTGCATACAGATTTATACAGCCACCACTAGAGGGAGCTCACTACATACAGATTTACACAGTCACCACTAGAGGGAGCTCACATACATATTTATACAGCCACCACTAGAGGGAGCTCACTACATACAGATTTATACAGCCACCACTAGAGGGAGCTCACTACATACAGATTTACACAGTCACCACTAGAGGGAGCTCACATACATATTTATACAGCCACCACTAGAGGGAGCTCACTACATACAGATTTATACAGTCACCACTAGAGGGAGCTCACTACATACAGATTTATACAGTCACCACTAGAGAGAGCTCACTACATACAGATTTACACAGTCATTACTAGAGGGAGCTCACTACATAGAGATTTATACAGCCACCACTAGAGGGAGTTCACTACATACAGATTTATACAGCCACCATTAGGAGGAGCTCACTACATACAGATTATACAGCCACCACTAGAGAGAGCTCACTACATACAGATTTATACAGCCACCACTAGAGGGAGCTCACTACATACAGATTATACAGCCACCACTAGAGAGAGCTCACTACATACAGATTTATACATCCACCACTAGAGGGAGCTCACTACATACAGATTATGCAACCACCACTAGAGGAAGCTCACTACATACAGATTATGCAGCCACCACTAGAGGGAGCTCACTACATACAGATTATACAGCCACCACTAGAGAGAGCTCACTACATACAGATTTATACATCCACCACTAGAGGGAGCTCACTACATACAGATTATACAGCCACCACTAGAGGAAGCTCACTACATACAGATTTATACAGCCACCACTAGAGGGAGCTCACTACATACAGATTATACAGCCACCACTAGAGAGAGCTCACTACATACAGATTTATACATCCACCACTAGAGGGAGCTCACTACATACAGATTATGCAACCACCACTAGAGGAAGCTCACTACATACAGATTATGCAGCCACCACTAGAGGGAGCTCACTACATACAGATTTATACAGTCACCACTAGAGAGAGCTCACTACATACAGATTTATACAGTCACCACTAGAGGGAGCTCACTACATACAGATTTATACAGCCACCACTAGGAGGAGCTCACTACATACAGATTTATACAGTCACCACTAGGGGGAGCTCACTACATACAGATTTATACAGCCACCACTAGAGGGAGCTCTCTACATACAGATTTATACACCCACCACTAGAGGGAGCTCACTACATACAGATTTATACAGCCACCACTAGAGGGAGCTCACTACATACAGATTTATACAGTGACCACTAAGGGGAGCTCTGTACATACAGATTTATACAGCCACCACTAGAGGGAGCTCACTACATACAGATTATACAGCCACCACTAGAGAGAGCTCACTACATACAGATTTATACAGCCACCACTAGAGGGAGCTCACTACATACAGATTTATACAGCCACTACTAGAGGGAGCTTACTACATACAGATATATACAGCCACCACTAGAGGGAGCTCACTACATACAGATTTATACAGACACCACTAGAGGGAGCTCACTACATACAGATTTATACAGCCGCCACTAGAGGGAGCTCACTACATACAGATTTATACAGCCACCACTAGAGGGAGCTCACTACATACAGATTATACAGCCACCACTAGAGAGAGCTCACTACATACAGATTTATACATCCACCACTAGAGGGAGCTCACTACATACAGATTATGCAACCACCACTAGAGGAAGCTCACTACATACAGATTATGCAGCCACCACTAGAGGGAGCTCACTACATACAGATTATACAGCCACCACTAGAGAGAGCTCACTACATACAGATTTATACATCCACCACTAGAGGGAGCTCACTACATACAGATTATACAGCCACCACTAGAGGAAGCTCACTACATACAGATTTATACAGCCACCACTAGAGGGAGCTCACTACATACAGATTATACAGCCACCACTAGAGAGAGCTCACTACATACAGATTTATACATCCACCACTAGAGGGAGCTCACTACATACAGATTATGCAACCACCACTAGAGGAAGCTCACTACATACAGATTATGCAGCCACCACTAGAGGGAGCTCACTACATACAGATTTATACAGTCACCACTAGAGAGAGCTCACTACATACAGATTTATACAGTCACCACTAGAGGGAGCTCACTACATACAGATTTATACAGCCATCACTAGAGGGAGCTCACTACATACAGATTTATACAGCCACCACTAGAGGGAGCTCACTACATACAGATTTATACAGCCACCACTAGAAGGAGCTCACTACATACAGATTATGCAACCACCACTAGAGGAAGCTCACTACATACAGATTATGCAGCCACCACTAGAGGGAGCTCACTACATACAGATTATGCAACCACCACTAGAGGAAGCTCACTACATACAGATTATGCAGCCACCACTAGAGGGAGCTCACTACATACAGATTATGCAGCCACCACTAGAGGGAGCTCACTACATACAGATTTATACAGTCACCACTAGAGAGAGCTCACTACATACAGATTTATACAGTCACCACTAGAGGGAGCTCACTACATACAGATTTATACAGCCACCACTAGGAGGAGCTCACTACATACAGATTTATACAGTCACCACTAGGGGGAGCTCACTACATACAGATTTATACAGCCACCACTAGAGGGAGCTCTCTACATACAGATTTATACACCCACCACTAGAGGGAGCTCACTACATACAGATTTATACAGCCACCACTAGAGGGAGCTCACTACATACAGATTTATACAGTGACCACTAAGGGGAGCTCTCTACATACAGATTTATACAGCCACCACTAGAGGGAGCTCACTACATACAGATTATACAGCCACCACTAGAGAGAGCTCACTACATACAGATTTATACAGCCACCACTAGAGGGAGCTCACTACATACAGATTTATACAGCCACTACTAGAGGGAGCTTACTACATACAGATATATACAGCCACCACTAGAGGGAGCTCACTACATACAGATTTATACAGACACCACTAGAGGGAGCTCACTACATACAGATTTATACAGCCGCCACTAGAGGGAGCTCACTACATACAGATTTATACAGCCACCACTAGAGGGAGCTCACTACATACAGATTTATCCACCTCCTGAAGTACAATACTAGCAGTATATATCCGCACAGTGCGGGAGGCAGCACATGACACGTGACCGCGCTTGCTGGTGTGAACGTGACCCGGCTGGTTTCTGGATGATGTGTTTATGTTCCGAGGTTACACATAATCTCTGTGCTGTGCCTGTGTGTAGATGTCAGCACGCCGCTGCCTGTCACTTTAATATTATTACAGCCCTGTGCGGAGTTATTTTTATATAATGGCCGACAGCTGAGGAAGGAAATCAGAGAAATGATGCATAATACACTGACACCCGGCTGACAGTCACCATAGAGCAGAGTGTGATGTCTGCTGAGCTGTGTATCTAATCCTCTCCTGTGTGATACTGTCTGCTGAGCTTTGTATCTAATCCTATCCTGTGTGATACTGTCTGCTGAGCCGTGTATCTAATCCTCTCCTGTGTGATACTGTCTGCTGAGCTGTGTATCTAATCCTCTCCTGTGTGATACTGTCTGCTGAGCTTTGTATCTAATCCTATCCTGTGTGATACTGTCTGCTGAGCTGTGTATCTAATCCTCTCCTGTGTGATACTGTCTGCTGAGCTGTGTATCTAATCCTGTCCTGTGATACTGTCTGCTGAGCTGTGTATCTAATCCTCTCCTGTGTGATACTGTCTGCTGAGCTGTGTATCTAATCCAATCCTGTGTGATAATGTCTGCTGAACTGTGTATCTAATCCAATCCTGTGTGATACTGTCTGCTGAGCTGTGTATCTAATCCTCTCCTGTGTGATACTGTCTGCTGAGCTGTGTATCTAATCCAATCCTGTGTGATACTGTCTGCTGAGCCGTGTATCTAATCCTATCCTGTGTGATACTGTCTGCTGAGCTGTGTATATAATCCTATCCTGTGTGATACTGTCTGCTGAGCTGTGTACCTAATCCTCTCCTGTGTGATACTGTCTGCTGAGCTGTGTATCTAATCCTATCCTGTGTGATACTGTCTGCTGAGCTGTGTATCTAATCCAATCCTGTGTGATACTGTCTGCTGAGCTGTGTATCTAAACCTCTCCTGTGTGATACTGTCTGCTTAGCTGTGTATCTAATCCTATCCTGTGTAATACTGTCTGCTGAGCTGTGTATCTAATCCAATCCTGTGTGATACTGTCTGCTGAGCTGTGTATCTAATCCTATCCTGTGTGATACTGTCTGCTGAGCTATGTATCTAATCCTCTCCTGTGTGATACTGTCTGCTGAGCATCTAATCCTGTCCTGTGTGATACTGTCTGCTGAGCTGTGTATCTAATCCTCTCCTGTGTGATACTGTCTGCTGAGCTGTGTATCTAATCCTATCCTGTGTGATACTGTCTGCTGAGCTGTATCTCATCCTATCCTGTGTGATACACTCTCAGTGGGAGGATACGTGTCGGTTACCTGAGCCATGTGGTTGGGCTCCTCGGGGGCAGGTACAGATGAGTGGATCCTGCACACTGACTTGTCAGGTACCTGCGCTATGTGTTTGAGCTCCTCGGGGGCAGGTACAGATGAGCGGATCCTGCACACTGACTTGTCAGGTACCTGAGCTATGTGGTTGAGCTCCTCGGGGGCAGGTACAGATGAGCGGATCCTGCACACTGACTTGTCAGGTACCTGAGCTATTTGGTTGAGCTCCTCGGGGGCAGGTACAGATGAGTGGATCCTGCACACTGACTTGTCAGGTACCTGCGCTATGTGTTTGAGCTCCTCGGGGGCAGGTACAGATGAGCGGATCCTGCACATTGACTTGTCAGGTACCTGAGCTATGTGGTTGAGCTCCTCAGCAGCAGGTACAGATGAGTGGATCCTGCACACTGACCTGTCAGGTACCTGCGCTATGTGGTTGAGCTCCTCGGGGGTGGGGACAGATAAACGGATAATGCAGACTGACTTGTCAGGTACCTGAGCCGTGTGGTTGGGCTCCTCGGGGGCGGGGACAGATGAGCAGATCATGCACACTGACCTGTCAGGTATCTGAGCCATGTGGTTGGGCTCCTCGGGGGCGAGGACAGATGAGTGGACGCCGCACACTGACTTGTCAGGTACCTGAGCCATGTGGTTGGGCTCCTCGGGGGTGGGGACAGATGAGCAGATCATGCACACTGACCTGTCAGGTCTCTGAGCCGTGTGGTTGGGCTCCTCGGGGGCGGGGACAGATAAGCGGATACTGCACACTGACCTGTCAGGTGGTGGATCTTGGCCTTACCCGCTGTTGCTGCGCCCGTCCTTGGCACAGGTTCTGTCCCCAGGTGGTGGTGGTCAGGATCAGGTTCAGAGACGCCAGGACCAGAGAGGTGCCCCCTAGTGCCAGTGCTAGGAGCAGCAGTGGAAGCAGCGCTCCACCGCCGGCCCCTTTCTTGTTCCAGCGAGACATCGGTGTCGTCACTCGTCCTACCTCATCCTATGGTCGCACCGCCCGCACCCCTCCTGCACCAATATATTCCACTGTATGCCCTAGAAGACCCCGGATGACGCCTCCTCTACATCCCTCCAACGCGGGACAAAAATTCTAATGGAATATGAAAAAAGGACATTTCCAAAAAAGTTGGAACCATTCCGACCAATCTAATCTTACGAGAGATCATCCATCGCCCTCTCGTGTGATGGAGTCGAGGGGGGGGGGGGGGGGCACTGCTAAAAGTAGAAAGTCCAAAAATACAAAAATTGGAGAATTTTTCAAAAATGTTCATCTAAGTATGAGATGTTGAGTGGACCACAGAGCAGCCATATTGTCTCGTCCCGCTTGCTCCGCCACCGATGTGGACAATGAAGGGTTCTGGGGATATTCGGGCCCCCCGTCCACTAGGGCCAAGGAGAAGAGTCCACTGTATGGGAAGGAATGATGGTGGTCAGGATCCCCCTGATTCTAGAGGGGACAGACAACTCCAGGAGGACCAGGCCGGAGTTCTGGAGGAGAAGGAAGAATGAGTGGCCGCTCGGAGGAGTTGTACTCGGCAGATCGCACTGAGCTCTCGTGTTTTTCTTGTCTCTGGATGAGCTCCAGAAAAAGGAGAAAAAAAATAAAGAATGACAGGAAATAGAAGGAGAGGAGGGAAGGAGGAGCGAGAGGGGGTGAATGCGAGAGCCTGGGCCAGATTGCATAAAGCCCTGACAGGAGGAGGGGGGGAGGAACGAGAGGAGAGAAGGAAGGGAAGACCACCAAGAAGACGGACGAAGACGAAGACTCAAGAGCCAAGAGACATGACACGCTCAATGGTGGTAGTAGTAAAAAATAATGTGCAAACGCGTGAAAGTGAGGACCCCGAGACACTCGACCCAAGACCTCTCCTCATATCTAACGGGAAGGTCAGAGGATAAGGTGGAGGACCCAAGAGAGAACTGCGGCAGATCCCGCAGCAATGGAGATCTATGGGTGTAAGAGGAGGAAAGGATACTGTGCAGTGTATATATACAGAATAAAGGGTACTGTGCAGTGTATATACAGAATAGAAGGGTACTGTGCAGTGTATATATACAGAATAGAAGGGTACTGTGCAGTGTATATACAGAATAGAAGGGTACTGTGCAGTGTATATATACAGAATAGAAGGCTACTCTGCAGTGTATATATACAGAGTAGAAGGGTACTGTGCAGTGTATATATACAGAATAGAAGGGTACTGTGCAGTGTATATATACAGAATAGAAGGGTACTGTGCAGTGTATATACAGAATAGAAGGGTACTGTGCAGTGTATATATACAGAATAGAAGGCTACTCTGCAGTGTATATATACAGAATAGAAGGGTACTGTGCAGTGTATATATACAGAATAGAAGGGTACTGTGCAGTGTATATATACAGAATAGAAGGGTACTGTGCAGTGTATATATACAGAATAGAAGGGTACTGTGCAGTGTATATATACAGAATAAAGGGTACTGTGCAGTGTATATATACAGAATAAAGGGTACTGTGCAGTGTATATATACAGAATAGAAGGGTACTCTGCAGTGTATATATACAGAATAATACAGATACTGAGGATTACACCCAGTATACAGGACAGGAGAAGTGGTACTGTGCAGTGTATATATACAGAATAATACAGATACTGAGGATTACACCCAGTATACAGGACAGGAGAAGTGGTACTATGCAGTGTATATATACAGAATAATACAGATACTGAGGATTCCACCCAGTATACAGGACAGGAGAAGTGGTACTGTGCAGTGTATATATACAAAATAATACAGATACTGAGGATTACACCCAGTATACAGGACAGGAGAAGTGGTACTGTGCAGTGTATATATACAGAATAATGCAGATACTGAGGATTACACCCAATATACAGGACAGGAGAAGTGGTACTGTGCAGTGTATATACAGAATAATACAGATACTGAGGATTACACCCAGTATACAGGACAGGAGAAGTGGTACTGTGCAGTGTATATATACAAAATAATACAGATACTGAGGATTACACCCAGTATACAGGACAGGAGAAGTGGTACTGTGCAGTGTATATATACAGAATAATGCAGATACTGAGGATTACACCCAATATACAGGACAGGAGAAGTGGTACTGTGCAGTGTATATACAGAATAATACAGATACTGAGGATTACACCCAGTATACAGGACAGGAGAAGTGGTACTGTGCAGTGTATATACAGAATAATACAGATACTGAGGATTACACCCAGTATACAGGACAGGAGAAGTGGTACTGTGCAGTGTATATATACAGAATAATACAGATACTGAGGATTACACCCAGTATACAAGACAGGAGAAGTGATACTGTGCAGTGTATATATACAGAATAATACAGGTACTGAGGATTACACCCAGTATACAGGACAGGAGAAGTGGTACTGTGCAGTGTATATATATAGAATAATACAGATACTGAGGATTACACCCAGTATACAGGACAGGAGAAGTGGTACTGTGCAGTGTATATATATACAGAATAATACAGATACTGAGGATTGCACCCAGTATACAGGACAGGAGAAGTGGTACTGTGCAGTGTATATATACAGAATAATACAGATACTGAGGATTACACCCAGTATACAGGACAGGAGGAGTGGTACTGTGCAGTGTATATATACAGAATAATACAGATACTGAGGATTACACCCAGTATACAGGACAGGAGAAGTGGTACTGTGCAGTGTATATATACAGAATAATACAGATACTGAGGATTGCACCCAGTATACAGGACAGGAGAAGTGGTACTGTGCAGTGTATATATACTGAATAATACAGATACTGAGGATTACACCCAGTATACAGGACAGGAGGAGTGGTACTGTGCAGTGTATATATACAGAATAATACAGATACTGAGGATTACACCCAGTATACAGGACAGGAGAAGTGGTACTGTGCAGTGTATATATACAGAATAATACAGATACTGAGGATTGCACCCAGTATACAGGACAGGAGAAGTGGTACTGTGCAGTGTATATATACAGAATAATACAGGTACTGAGGATTACACCCAGTATACAGGACAGGAGAAGTGGTACTGTGCAGTGTATATATATAGAATAATACAGATACTGAGGATTACACCCAGTATACAGGACAGGAGAAGTGGTACTGTGCAGTGTATATATACAGAATAATACAGATACTGAGGATTACACCCAGTATACAGGAGAAGTGGTACTGTGCAGTGTATATATACAGAATAATACAGGTACTGAGGATTACACCCAGTATACAGGACAGGAGAAGTGGTACTGTGCAGTGTATATATACAGAATAATACAGATACTGAGGATTACACCCAGTATACAGGACAGGAGGAGTGGTACTGTGCAGTGCATATATACAGAATGATACAGATACTGAGGATTACACCCAGTATACAGGACAGGAGAAGTGGTACTGTGCAGTGTATATATACAGAATAATACAGACACTGCTGAGGATTACACCCAGTATACAGGACAGGAGAAGTGGTACTGTGCAGTGTATATATACAGAATAATACAGGTACTGAGGATTACACCCAGTATACAGGACAGGAGAAGTGGTATTGTGCAGTGTATATATACAGAATAATACAGCTACTGAGGATTACAACCAGTATACAGGACAGGAGAAGTGGTACTGTGCAGTGTATATATACAGAATAATACAGATACTGAGGATTACACCCAGTATACAGGACAGGAGAAGTGGTACTGTGCAGTGTATATATACAGAATAATACAGATACTGAGGATTGCACCCAGTATACAGGACAGGAGAAGTGGTACTGTGCAGTGTATATATACAGAATAATACAGGTACTGAGGATTACACCCAGTATACAGGACAGGAGAAGTGGTACTGTGCAGTGTATATATATAGAATAATACAGATACTGAGGATTACACCCAGTATACAGGACAGGAGAAGTGGTACTGTGCAGTGTATATATACAGAATAATACAGATACTGAGGATTACACCCAGTATACAGGAGAAGTGGTACTGTGCAGTGTATATATACAGAATAATACAGGTACTGAGGATTACACCCAGTATACAGGACAGGAGAAGTGGTACTGTGCAGTGTATATATACAGAATAATACAGATACTGAGGATTACACCCAGTATACAGGACAGGAGGAGTGGTACTGTGCAGTGCATATATACAGAATGATACAGATACTGAGGATTACACCCAGTATACAGGACAGGAGAAGTGGTACTGTGCAGTGTATATATACAGAATAATACAGACACTGCTGAGGATTACACCCAGTATACAGGACAGGAGAAGTGGTACTGTGCAGTGTATATATACAGAATAATACAGGTACTGAGGATTACACCCAGTATACAGGACAGGAGAAGTGGTATTGTGCAGTGTATATATACAGAATAATACAGATACTGAGGATTACAACCAGTATACAGGACAGGAGAAGTGGTACTGTGCAGTGTATATATACAGAATAATACAGGTAGTGAGGATTACACCCAGTATACAGGACAGGAGAAGTGGTACTGTGCAGTGTATATATACAGAATAATACAGATACTGAGGATTACACCCAGTATACAGGACAGGAGAAGTGGTACTGTGCAGTGTATATATACAGAATAATACAGATACTGAGGATTACACCCAGTATACAGGACAGGAGAAGTGGTACTGTGCAGTGTATATATACAGAATAATACAGATACTGAGAATTACACCCAGTATACAGGACAGGAGAAGTGGTACTGTGCAGTGTATATATACAGAATAATACAGGTACTGAGGATTACACCCAGTATACAGGACAGTAGAAGTGGTACTGTGCAGTGTATATATACAGAATAATACAGATACTGAGGATTACACCCAGTATACAGGACAGGAGAAGTGGTACTGTGCAGTGTATATATACAGAATAATACAGATACTGAGGATTACACCCAGTATACAGGACAGGAGAAGTGGTACTGTGCAGTGTATATATACAGAATAATACAGATACTGAGAATTACACCCAGTATACAGGACAGGAGAAGTGGTACTGTGCAGTGTATATATACAGAATAATACAGGTACTGAGGATTACACCCAGTATACAGGACAGTAGAAGTGGTACTGTGCAGTGTATATATACAGAATAATACAGATACTGAGGATTACAACCAGTATACAGGACAGGAGAAGTGGTACTGTGCAGTGTATATATACAGAATAATACAGGTAGTGAGGATTACACCCAGTATACAGGACAGGAGAAGTGGTACTGTGCAGTGTATATATACAGAATAATACAGATACTGAGGATTACACCCAGTATACAGGACAGGAGAAGTGGTACTGTGCAGTGTATATATACAGAATAATACAGATACTGAGGATTACACCCAGTATACAGGACAGGGGAAGTGGTACTGTGCAGTGTATATATACAGAATAATACAGGTACTGAGGATTACACCCAGTATACAGGACAGGAGAAGTGGTACTGTGCAGTGTATATATACAGAATAATACAGGTACTGAGGATTACACCCAGTATACAGGACAGTAGAAGTGGTACTGTGCAGTGTATATATACAGAATAATACAGGTACTGAGGATTACACCCAGTATACAGGACAGGAGAAGTGGTACTGTGCAGTGTATATATACAGAATAATACAGATACTGAGGATTACACCCAGTATACAGGACAGGAGAAGTGATACTGTGCAGTATATATACAGAATAATACAGGTACTGGGGATTACACCCAGTATACAGGGCAGGAGAAGTGGTACTGTGCAGTGTATATATACAGAATAATATAGATACTGAGGATTACACCCAGTATACAGGACAGGAGAAGTGATACTGTGCAGTATATATACAGAATAATACAGGTACTGGGGATTACACCCAGTATACAGGACAGGAGAAGTGGTACTGTGCAGTGTATATATACAGAATAATACAGATACTGAGGATTACACCCAGTATACAGGACAGGAGAAGTGATACTGTGCAGTATATATACAGAATAATACAGGTACTGGGGATTACACCCAGTATACAGGGCAGGAGAAGTGGTACTGTGCAGTGTATGTGTTACGTGTCTATAGAATAGGAGCAGACACAGAGATTGGTGCGGTGTAATACCAGTGCTGCGGTTACTTACACTCACATGACAGCTGACGTGTGTATAGTGTGTCCTATGACTAAGCGTCATCAGATCATTATTACATTCATAATCCTCTTTAAATTTATCTCACCTAAAAGCCAAAATAATGATCAGCAGCCGGTTACTGTGTATGTACCCGGGCGTCAGGCCCCAGGCTGGTGACTGTGTATGTACCCGGGCTTCAGGCCTCAGGCTGGTGACTGTGTATGTACCCGGGCTTCAGGCCTCAGGCTGGTGACTGTGTATGTACCTGGGCCTCAGACCACAGGCCGGTTACTGTGTATGTACCTAGGCCTCAGGCCTCAGGCTGGTGACACCAATTTATACCTATTATACAAGCAGGGAAGTCAGCTGCAAAGAGAGGTGGAAGCCACTTGTGGGAGGAGATAGCAGCTATGTACAGTGCCTTGTGAAAGTATTCAGCCCCTTGAATTTTTCAACCTTTTCCCACATTTCAGGCTTCAAACATAAAGATAAAAATGTTAATGTTCTGGTGAAGAATCCATCCTTCACCACACTGGTGGCTCTCCTTTCCATCCTTCACCTCACTGGTGGCTCTCCTTTCCATCCTTCACCTCACTGATGGCACTTCTTTCCATCCTTCACCTCACTGGTGGCTCTCCTTTCCATCCTTCACCTCACTGGTGTCTCTCCTTTCCATCCTTCACCTCACTGATGGCACTTCTTTCCATCCTTCACCTCACTGGTGGCTCTCCTTTCCATCCTTCACCTCACTGGTGGCTCTCCTTTCCATCCTTCACCTCACTGATGGCACTTCTTTCCATCCTTCACCTCACTGGTGGCACTCCTTTCCATCCTTCACCTCACTGGTGGCTCTCCTTTCCATCCTTCACCTCACTGGTGGCTCTCCTTTCCATCCTTCACCTCACTGGTGGCTCTCCTTTTCATCCTTCACCTCACTGATGGCACTTCTTTCCATCCTTCACCTCACTGGTGGCTCTCCTTTCCATCCTTCACCTCACTGGTGTCTCTCCTTTCCATCCTTCACCTCACTGATGGCACTTCTTTCCATCCTTCACCTCACTGGTGGCTCTCCTTTCCATCCCTCACCTCACTGGTAGCTCTTCTTTCCATCCTTCACCTCACTGGTGGCTCTCCTTTCCATCCTTCACCTCACTGATGGCACTTCTTATCATCCTTCACCTCACTGGTGGCACTTCTTTCCATCCTTCACCTCACTGGTGGCTCTCCTTTCCATCCTTCACCTCACTGGTAGCTCTTCTTTCCATCCTTCACCTCACTGGTGGCTCTCCTTTCCATCCCTCACCTCACTGATGGCACTTCTTTCCATCCTTCACCTCACTGGTGGCTCTCCTTTCCATCCTTCACCTCACTGGTGGCACTTCTTTCCATCCTTCACCTCACTGGTGGCACTTCTTTCCATCCTTCACCTCACTGGTGGCTCTTCATTCTATCCTTCACCTCACTGGTGGCTGTTCTTTCCATCCTTCACCTCACTGGTGGCTCTCCTTTCCATCCTTCACCTCACTGGTGGCTCTAACATCATGGAAAAGAAAATTCCCCTGCCAGTGTGAACAGGTTTCTATTACAACATGGCTTTAACTTCCTCTTGGACACAGCACAGAGAAGAAAAAAATGGAGGTGGTGATCTGAAGCCTCACAGGGAACAAGCTAAGTTTTAGGTTCTTGTGCAGGGTCTGTGACGAGACTAACCCTACACCTGCTCAGCAATCCTCAGCGGGCCACACACGGAGCAGTAATGAATGATGCTCTGACTGCCAAACATCCCAGCCCTCTGCACATGGTGGGTGTGGTGCCGGCGGAGCCGACCATCTGCTACTGGGAATAGGCTGAGTGATAGTACATGAGATATATTCTGGATGTCACACTTTTCAAGCAACCTGTAGGGGGCACTATGTCAGATAGGTCCTGGATGATGTCACCAGAAGATACTTCATACAGCGGCCATTTTAGCAGCTATGGAGCAATCATTTAGTCACAGGGTCACTCAGGCACATGAGTGCACAGCCCCTGCTCCAGCCACACTGGTTATCCTTGGAAGAGGTGGCAGAAGGATCCACATCAAGGTGCTACTTGGTTTGGCTATGGATGATGGCTGTGACAAACTGGCCTGATAGTCCTTGTCATAGGTTGTTCCCCAAAATAACAGGTGGGGAGACTGTCTATGAGCCCAACTTCAACCTCTCCTTGGCAGTGCTTCAATCCAAGCACACACATTCCAGAAGGCAGAAGGATGTCCGAGCACTGGCCACCAGCCAGGGAGATGGTCACTTGCCGGCCTGGTCAATGGTGTTCTGGGGAAAGAATGTCTCAACTGACCAGGGTGATGGAAGACCCAGTGTCTCCAAGTTCCTGGGCCTCTATGGCCCCAACCTTGACGGTGATGGAGGTTAGCTGGTGAAGGTAGTCCAACATGTCATAGAGTGTTGACAGAGTATATCACTTCCTCAGCTGATAGTGTATCTCGGGGGTAGCATCCATCAAACCTCCATGGCTTGTCTTGGCAGACATTGATCGTCTGGGCTGGCAGGTGGGTTCCATGCATGGGGCTCTAGTTTGGAGTCAACCTTTGGCCATATGTTCAGGGTGCTCACACATATAACAGCGCTATGGGTTAGACAACTCACGAGCGCTGTTTGTAAACCTTTGTCCAGGTGGGGCTTCTACTGGGTAGTGGGACAGTCCTGCTCTAGTAGCAGAAGGCCACTCGAGTCCCTGGTTAAGGGGCCTCCTGGGATTGGTGGGCATAATGGATCTCCAGTGGGGTCTATTGGCTGTAAACTCATCAGCTAATTGGGCTGCTCACTCAGCGGTGTCATGTTTCCGGTCAGCTACCCATTTTCAGATTTCTGAAGGCATCTTCTCCATACGTAGAGCACAATCATGTCCAAGAGGGCAGTAGCGGAGTGGGCAGCCCGACCATCAAGCCATTGATTGCAGTGCCGTTGGAGTTGACTGCTAAATTCTACATAGGAGACACTCTGGCGAGACACAGTCAAGAACTTAATGCGATATCTCTCGGTTGTTGTGGTAAAAAGGGCCAAACAGGGTGTCCTTAATAGTCCCATAGTCCAGGTACTCCTGAGGCCCAAGTGATCAGTCAGCCTCCTGGGCCTGGCCAGTCAAACTAGTCCACAGGTATTCGGCCAAATTCAGCTGTGGGCACCTGGTGCATCAGCAGCAGTGTCTCCATTGTCAGGCAGGGATTTATCTAGGGATAGTTCTCCTTCCTGGCTGTGTATTTGGGATCATTGTCTTGCTGAAATGTCCCCCCTCGTTTCATCTCCATCCTCCTGGTAGATGGCAGCAGATTTTTATCAGGAATGTCTCAGTCCATTTGTCCATTCATCCTTCAATGATATGACGGTTTGAAGTTCTGAATATCAGCCGCACACCATGATGTTCCTACCTCCACATTTCACTGTTGTTGGTGGAATTGGGGTGATTTGCCTTTTGACCTCCAAAGTTGGTGTGTATTATGGCCTCCGAAGAGTTAAATTTTGGTCTCCTCTGACCAGACAATATTCTCCCAGTATTTCACAGGCTTCTCTAAATGTTGTTGAGCAAACTTTAAACGCTCTTGAGCATGGTTATTGTTCAACAATGGATGGTGTGCGTGCACACAGGAGCGTGCATACTGGAGCGTGCACACAGGAGCGTGCATACAGGAGCGTGCATACAGGAGCGTGCATACAGGAGCGTGCACACAGGAGCGTGCATACAGGAGCGTGCATACAGGAGCGTGCATACTGGAGCATGCACACAGGAGCGTGCATACAGGAGCGTGCATACAGGCCATGGAGGGGGAGTTAATTACTTATTGTTTTCCTTGATTCCAGGTCTTTATGCAGCTCTCTACAAGGGGTTCTTGACTCTTGGACAACTCTTCAGATAATTATTTTCACTCTTCTGTCTAAAATTTTGTGGAGAGCATCTGGTCATGGTCAGTTTTTGGTAAAGTTATGTTCTTTCAACTTCCAGATTATGACCCCAACAGTCAGTGAACCTTCTAGTTTAGAAATACTTCTATAACCAATGCCATCAGTATGTATTGCAACAATAAGGTTGCGAAGGTTTTGAGACAGCTCACTGGTTTTACCCATCATGAGATGTTTCTTGTGTGGCACCTTGGCAATGAGACACCTTTTTATAGTGCTCATTTCTAGTCATGACTTTCCTTGGCTTTTTGCACCTTTCTTTCTTTATGTGTTGAATACTTTTTGCCTGTGTCATTTCTCATTATTACACATCACTAATTTTATGGACAGCTATGGTTTGATTTATTTTCCTGTGTGGATTGGATGGGTTGTTACCGACATCTGGTGAGAAATTCATGTCAATAGCAACTTTAGAAATAGATTTTCTTACAAAATTATACATTACATAGTCTCCTCTTATTATGAATATCACCGTCCCTTATTACATAGTGCCCTCTGGTGGTATGTACAGCATCGCACCGTACATAGCAGAATTTATTTATTTTTTTTGTTATAGCGTCCTGTCTTTATTTCATGACATGTGAATAGATCTATGAAACTCCAGGAGTCCGTGTGCCATCCGATAAATGGGAAAAAGGTGGATTTTCTGCAGCATTTTTCCTGCCAACACCCCAGGATTTGGAGCAGAATTTTCTGGTGCAAATCCTGAATGTGTGCACATAGACGTAGACTCTGTCCTTTGTCCTCCCCCATATTCATTACAAGTTGCTGATAGCATCATAATGAGGGGGAGGGAGAAGATGTTATCAGGGTCTTATAATGTATTCGGGGGGGGGGGGGGGAAGATGTAATGAACTGGGGGGGGAAAGGATACTATCAAGTATCAAGCAAAATTTGGACTAGGCCCCCACCTGTATGTTGGTCAGATGTATGTGCCCTTATAGTATTCCTATAAAGACATATATATTCGCCCACATATAATCCTGTCCCCTTCCTGGTATAATGTGCCCCATCCTAGCTCCTTCCTGATATAATGTGCCCCATCCTGCCCCCTTCCTGGTATAATGTGCCCCATCCCCCCCCTTCCTGGTATAATGTGCCCCATCCTGCCCCCTTCCTGGTATAATGTGCCCCATCCTAGCCCCTTCCTGGTATAATATGCCCCATCCTGCCCCCTTCCTGGTATAATGTGCCCCATCCTAGCCCCTTCCTGGTATAATATGTCCCATCCTGCCCCCTTCCTGGTATAATGTGCCCCATCCTAGCCCCACCCTGGTATAATGTGCCCATCCTAGCACCTTCCTGGTATAATGTGCCCGTCCTGATCCCCTTCCTGGTATAATGTTCCCCATTCTTGCCTCTTCCTGGTATAATGTGCCCCATACTGGTCCTCTTCCTGGGATAATGTTCCCCATCCTGGTCCTCTTCCTGGGATAATGTGCCTCATCCTGGTCCCCTTCCTGGTATAATGTGCCCCGTTCTTGCCTCTTCCTGGTATAATGTGCCCCATCCTGGTCCTCTTCCTGGGATAATGTTCCCCATCCTGGTCCTCTTCCTGGTATAATATGCCCCATTCTTGCCCCTTCCTGTTATAATGTGCCCCATCCTGTGCTCCTTCCTGGTGTAACGTGTCTCATAATGGTCCCTTCCTGGTGTAATGTGCCCCATACTGTGTTCCTTCCTGGTGTAATGTGCCCCATCCTGGACCCCTTCTTGGTATAATATGCCCCAACCTGGGCCCCTTCTTGGTATAATGTGGCCCATCCTAGGACCCTTCTTAGTATAAAGTGCCTCATGCTGTGCTCGTTCCTGGTGTAATGTGCCCATCCTGTGCTCCTACCTGGTGTAATGTGCCCCATCCTGTGCTCCTACCTGGTGTAATGTGCCCCATCCTGTGGTCCTTCCTTGTGTAATGTGCCCCAGACTCTGCTCCTTCCTGGTACAATATGTCCCATCCTGGGCCCCTTTTTAGTATATTGTGCCCCATCCTGGTCACCTTCCTGGTATAATATGCCCTATCCTGATCCCCTTCCTGGTATAATGTGTCTCATCCCGGTCCTCTTCCTGGTACAATGTGCCTCATTCTCGGCCCTTCCTGGTATAATGTGCTCCATCCTGGTCCTCTTCCTGGGATAATGTTAACTATCCTGATCCCCTTCCTGGTATAATGTGCCCCATTCTTGCTCCTTCGTGGTATAATGTGCCCCATTTTGTGCTCCTAACTGATGTAATGTGCCCCATCCTGGTGCCCTTCCTGGTATAATGTGCCCCATCCTGGTCCCCTTCCTGGTATAATGTGCCCCATCCTGGTCTCCTTCCTGGTATAATTTGCCCCATCCTGGGCTCTTACCCACGCGTCATCCTTTTCTACAGCCAGCGCAGAAGGTGGCAGTTTACTTTTGGCATGTGTGCCTTGATGCATGACATCACTGCCATGCACCCCTACTCTCAGACATGCCAAAGTCAGCTACTGTCCTCTGATTGGCCGGTGGCAGGTATTGCGGTGCAGGAAGCCGGCGGATCAGCTGACTGTACATCATCGGACGCACATCCGGCTGAAGTAGTCGCTAGTTGTTAGAAATCCTACTGCGACAGATAGTAAAACAGAAAATGACAATGACAAGGAAAAAGATAAAAACCAAAGTAATCTGATAAAAACAGTCTTATGTCTTTTAATACAACTTCCGACCATTTTGGATAATGGGGGAGCACATGTTTGGGGTCTGGGGTGGCAGTGACATCTTCTTCCCGGACATATCTTCAGGCCTGTGCTGCACACGCTCAGATCAGGGTCTTGATGAGGTTCTGCTCCTTGAGATCCTGCAGGGTGAGAGCGTGAAGACGTGTGAGGTCCGCCAGCTCCTCCCAGACTATAAGAAGAGGAACACAAGAAAATTGGCACAATAGAGCCTTAACAGCTGGAATATTGGTGTAATCTGAAAATATCGGATATGGTGGACATTATTATACACAATGTGGACGGTCAGCGACCATACGGATCCATCATGGGACCATAAGAACTTACCATAAGAAAACAACAAGCTTCCCCGGGGCTCTCGCAGCAATAAATTGTGGAAAAAACTGACCAAAGCCCCAGATGAGAGCGACCTCTCTGGTAGAGGAAGGGATTTCAGGTAGATGAAGTCAACAGCCAGTGGGTTCCTTGGGGGCGGAGAAACACAGGTGCTGACCACATCCCACACCATGTGCCACACCCCAACATCTAGAGGAAGGAGACATGAGGGCATTACTGATAGATGGTTACAGTATACCCTCTGAGGTCTGGATATGTCTGCCAGTAACTGGAAAATCAGCAGAGCCTCATCCAATGATGACCCATTCCATGCCCCTGAGGAGCTCTGCAGGGGCCGGACAACGCTTCATCCAATGATGACCCATTCCAGGCCCATGAGGAGCTCTGCAGAGGCCAGACAACGCTTCATCCAATGACGACCCGTTTTAAGCCCCTGAGGAGCTCTGCAGAGGCCGGACAACTCTTCATCCAATGACGACCCATTCCAGGCCCCTGAGGAGCTCTGCAGAGGCTGGACAATGCTTCATCCAATGACGAGCCGTTCCAGGCCCCTGATGAGCTCTGCAGAGGCCGGACAACTCTTCATCCAATGATAACCCATTTCAGGCCCCTGAGGAGCTCTGCAGAGGCCGGACAACGCTTCATCCAATGACGATCAGTTCCAGGCCCTTGAGGAGCTCTGCAGAGGCCAGACAGCGCTTCATCCAATGACAATCCGTTCCAGGCCCCTGAGGAGCTCTGTATAGGCCGGACAACTCTTCATCCAATGATGACCCGTTCAAGGCCCCTGATGAGCTCTGCAGAGGCCGGACAACTCTTCATCCAATGATGACCCGTTTCAGGCCCCTGAGGAACTCTGCAGAGGCCGGACAATGCTTCAACCAATGATGACTTGTTCCAGGCCCCTGAGGAGCTCTGCAGAGGCCGGCCATTGCTTCATCCAATGATGACCCATTCCAGGCCCCTGAGGAGCTCTGCAGAGGCCAGACAATGTTTCATCCAATGACGACCCATTCCAGGCCCCTGAGGAGCTCTGCAGAGGCCGGACAATGCTTCATCCAATGACGACCCATTCCAGGCCTCTGAGAAGCTCTGCAGAGGCCAGACAATGTTTCATCCAATGACGACCCATTCCAGGCCCCTGAGGAGCTCTGCAGAGGCTGGACAACTCTTCATCTAATGATGACTCGTTCCAGGCCCCTGAGGAGTTCTGCAGAGGCCGGACAATGCTTCATCCAATGATGACCCATTCCAGGCCCCTGAGGAGCTCTGAAGAGGCTGGACAACGCTTCATCAAATGACAACCCGTTCCAGGCCCCTAAGGAGCTCTGCAGAGGCCGAACAATGCTTCATCCAATGACGACCCATTCCAGGCCCCTGAGGAGCTCTGCAGAGGCCGGGCAACGCTTCCTCCAATGACGACCCATTCAAGGCCCCTGAGGATCTCTGCAGGGGCAAGACAATGCTTCATCCAATGACGACCCATTCCAGGCCCCTGAGGAGCTCTGCAGAGGCTAGACAATGCTTTTCATTAAAAGGAGATGTGTTGAGCTCACCCTTGGTGTCCCAGTCAGTGTAAGATGGCAGCATGAGGGGCGAGTCCTGATCGCAGAGTTCTGTGCCCATGAATCGTTGATGGTTGGACCTCACCCACACATATGGGCGGCCATACTTGGCATAAGCGGCCATCAAAAAAAGAGTACAATGCGTTTCCTGAAAAATTAAAGGGGGTAGTTAATATGTTTATAGTAAACCCCGCAATGAGAGGTTATATGGGGTTACCCACAACTGGAGTATTCATTTTTTCCAGTATGGGTAACCCTTTTATTGGCAATATCCCTGGTGGCCTAGAGAATCAAAAGCATTAGTGCCAGTATTCCTGGTGGTCTATCCTAGCAAAGGTGTTAGTCAGTATCCTTTGTGCATTTTTTGTATAAGAGGGGTAATGGGGTCTGGAGCATAAATTAGATTTTCAGGATCCCTGGTGGTCTAGGGAACTGAATGATATTGCCAGTATCAAAAGTGGTCTAGTCCAGTAGAGAGGTTAATTTCCAGAATCTTAGGTGGTCTACAGCAGTGAATGGCATTACCGATATCTCAGGTGGTCTAGGCTAGTAAATGATATCAGTGTCCCAGGTGGTCTAGGGCAGTAAATTATATCAGTATACCAGGTGGTCTAGGGTAGTAAATGATATCAGTGTCCCAGGTGGTCTAGGGTAGTAAATGATATCAGTCTCCCAGGTGGTCTAGGGTAGTAAATGATATCAGTGTCCCAGGTGGTCTAGGACAGTAAATGATATCAGTGTCCCTGGTGGTCTAGGGTAGTAAATGATATCAGTGTCCCAGGTGGTCTAGGGTAGTACATGATATCAGTGTCCCAGGTGGTCTAGGGTAGTAAATGATATCAGTGTCCCAGGTGGTCTAGGGTAGTAAAAGATATCAGTGTCCCAGGTGGTCTAGGGTAGTACATGATATCAATGTCCCAGGTGGTCTAGGGTAGTAAATGATATCAGTGTCCCAGGTGGTCTAGGGTAGTAAATTATATCAGTGTCCCAGGTGGTCTAGGGTAGTAAATGATATCAGTGTCCCAGGTGGTCTAGGGGTAGTAAATGATATCAGTGTCCCAGGTGGTCTAGGGTAGTAAATGATATCAGTGTCCCAGGGGGTCTAGGGGTAGTAAATGATGTCAGTGTCCCAGGTGGTGTAGGGTAGTAAATGATATCAGTGTCCCAGGTGGTCTAGGGTAGTAAATGATATCAGTGTCCCAGGTGGTCTAGGGGTAATAATGATGTCAGTGTCCCAGGTGGTCTAGGGTAGTAAATGATGTCAGTGTCCCAGGTGGTCTAGGGTAGTAAATGATATCAGTGTCCCAGATGGTCTAGGGTAGTACATGATATCAGTGTCCCAGGTGGTCTAGGGTAGTAAATGATATCAGTGTCCCAGGTGGTCTAGGGGTAGTAAATGATATCAGTTTCCCAGGTGGTCTAGGGCAGTAAATGATATCAGTGTCCCAGGTGGTCTAGGGTAGTACATGATATCAGTGTCCCAGGTGGTCTAGGGTAGTAAATGATATCAGTGTCCCAGGTGGTCTAGGGTAGTAAATGATATCAGTGTCCCAGGTGGTCTAGGGTAGTACATGATATCAGTGTCCCAGGTGGTCTAGGGTAGTAAATGATATCAGTATCCCAGGTGGTCTAGGGTAGTAAATTATATCAGTGTCCCAGGTGGTCTAGGGTAGTAAATGATATCAGTGTCCCAGGTGGTCTAGGGTAGTAAATGATATCAGTGTCCCAGGTGGTCTAGGGTAGTACATGATATCAGTGTCCCAGGTGGTCTAGGGTAGTAAATGATATCAGTGTCCTAGGTGGTCTAGGGGTAGTAAATGATGTCAGTGTCCCAGGTGGTCTAGGGTAGTAAATTATATCAGTGTCCCAGGTGGTCTAGGGTAGTAAGTGATATCAGTGTCCCAGGTGGTCTAGGGTAGTAAGTGATATCAGTGTCACAGGTGGTCTAGGGGTAGAAAATGATGTCAGTGTCACAGGTGGTCTAGGGTAGTAAATGATATCAGTGTCCCAGGTGGTCTAGGGTAGTACATGATATCAATGTCCCAGGTGGTCTAGGGTAGTAAATGATATCAGTGTCCCAGGTGGTCTAGGGTAGTAAATTATATCAGTGTCCCAGGTGGTCTAGGGTAGTAAATGATATCAGTGTCCCAGGTGGTCTAGGGGTAGTAAATGATATCAGTGTCCCAGGTGGTCTAGGGTAGTAAATGATATCAGTGTCCCAGGGGGTCTAGGGGTAGTAAATGATGTCAGTGTCCCAGGTGGTGTAGGGTAGTAAATGATATCAGTGTCCCAGGTGGTCTAGGGTAGTAAATGATATCAGTGTCCCAGGTGGTCTAGGGGTAATAATGATGTCAGTGTCCCAGGTGGTCTAGGGTAGTAAATGATGTCAGTGTCCCAGGTGGTCTAAGGTAGTAAATGATATCAGTGTCCCAGGTGGTCTAGGGTAGTACATGATATCAGTGTCCCAGGTGGTCTAGGGTAGTAAATGATATCAGTGTCCCAGGTGGTCTAGGGGTAGTAAATGATATCAGTTTCCCAGGTGGTCTAGGGCAGTAAATGATATCAGTGTCCCAGGTGGTCTAGGGTAGTACATGATATCAGTGTCCCAGGTGGTCTAGGGTAGTAAATGATATCAGTGTCCCAGGTGGTCTAGGGTAGTAAATGATATCAGTGTCCCAGGTGGTCTAGGGTAGTACATGATATCAGTGTCCCAGGTGGTCTAGGGTAGTAAATGATATCAGTATCCCAGGTGGTCTAGGGTAGTAAATTATATCAGTGTCCCAGGTGGTCTAGGGTAGTAAATGATATCAGTGTCCCAGGTGGTCTAGGGTAGTAAATGATATCAGTGTCCCAGGTGGTCTAGGGTAGTACATGATATCAGTGTCCCAGGTGGTCTAGGGTAGTAAATGATATCAGTGTCCTAGGTGGTCTAGGGGTAGTAAATGATGTCAGTGTCCCAGGTGGTCTAGGGTAGTAAATTATATCAGTGTCCCAGGTGGTCTAGGGTAGTAAGTGATATCAGTGTCCCAGGTGGTCTAGGGTAGTAAGTGATATCAGTGTCACAGGTGGTCTAGGGGTAGAAAATGATGTCAGTGTCACAGGAGGTCTAGGGTAGTAAATGATATCAGTGTCCCAGGTGGTCTAGGGGTAGTAAATGATGTCAGTGTTCCAGGTGGTCTAGGGTAGTAAATTATATCAGTGTCCCAGGTGGTCTAGGGTAGTAAGTGATATCAGTGTCCCAGGTGGTCTAGGGTAGTAAGTGATATCAGTGTCCCAGGTGGTCTAGGGGTAGTAAATGATGTCAGTGTCCCAGGTGGTCTAGGGTAGTAAATTATATCAGTGACCCAGGTGGTCTAGGGTAGTAAGTGATATCAGTGTCACAGGTGGTCTAGGGGTAGTAAATGATGTCAGTGTCACAGGTGGTCTAGGGTAGTAAATTATATCAGTGTCCCAGGTGGTCTAGGCTTGTGAATGGTATTAACAGTGTCCCTTGTGGTCTAGAGCAGTGACTGATATTACCAGTGTCAGACATGAGGACGGCTTCCAATATCTGAACACGTGAATGTATATTCTGTGTTCTGACTGTAGACATTGCAGCTCTTTCTCCCCCTCTCCCAGCACAGGAACCATCAGCCATTATTCTAAAGAGTCATTTTCATCTTAATGATCCCAGAAGAAGCCACAATGATCCACTTGATTACAATCCACCATTACAAAACGTCGCACCAAAATACAAAAGTCCACTGTTCACTGCTGTGATAAAGTAATGGCGCCCTCTATCATTATCTTCGCCTCTTTAATAATAACTACATAATAACGCCGCACACGGGCCGAAGCCGAAATATACGAATGACTCTCACCGGAATAGCGATCTCTCTGTCACATGGAGACGCCGGCGGCAGCAGCGCAGAATCCCTGGTGGAAAAAAGAAAGATGGAGAAAGATGGGAGAAAGAGGGAAAAAGAGGGGAAAAAGAGGGGAGAAAGAGGGAGAAAGAGGGAGAAAGATAGATAAATAGGGAATAAGATGGATATTGATGGAGAAAGAGGGAGAAAGAGGGAGAAAGAGGGAGAAAGAGGGAGAAAGAGGGAGAAAGGTGGAGAAAGAGGGAGAAAGGTGGAGAAAGAGGGAGAAAGGTGGAGAAAGAGGGAGAAAGGTGGAGAAAGAGGGAGAAAGAGGAGAGAAATAGGGAGAAAGATGGAGAAAGAGGGAGAAAGAGGGAGAAAGAGGGAGAAAGGTGGAGAAAGAGGGAGAAAGAGGGAGAAAGAGGGAGAAAGGTGGAGAAAGAGGGAGAAAGGTGGAGAAAGAGGGAGAAACAGGGAGAAAGATGGAGAAAGAGGGATAAAGGTGGAGAAAGAGGGAGAAAGAGGAGAGAAATAGGGAGAAAGATAGAGAAATAGGGAGAAAGAGGGAGAAAGATAGAGAAATAGGGAGAAAGATGGAGAAATATGAAGAAAGATAGAGAAAGAGGGAGAAAGATGGAGAAAGAGGGATAAAGATGGGAGAAACATGGAGAAAGATGGAGAAAGAGGGAAGAAACAGGAAGAAAGATGGGAGAAAAAGGGGAGAAAGATGGGAGAAAGAAGGGAGAATGAGGGGAGAAAGATTGGGAAAGATGAAGAAAGACGGAGAAAGAGGAGAGAAAGAGGAGAGAAAGAGGGAGAAAGATGGATAAAGAAGGAGAAAGAGGGAGAAAGAGGGAGAAAGAGGGAGAAAGAGGGAGAAAGAGGGAGAATGATAGGAGAAAGATGGAGAAAGAGGGAGAAAGAGGGAGAAAGATGGGAGAAATAGGGCGAAAGAGTGAGAAAGAGGAGAGAGATGGGAGAAAGAGGAGAGAAAGATGAGAGAAAGAGGGGAGAAAGATGAGAGAAAGAGGAGAGAAAGAGGGGGGAAATTTGGGAGAGAGATGAGAGAAAGATGGCAGAAAGAGGGGAGAAAGAGGGGAGAAAGAGGGAGAAAGAGGGGAGAAAGATGGAGAAAAATGGAAGAAAGAGGGGAGAAATTTAGGAGAAAGATGGGAGAAATTGGGGCGAAAGAGGGAAAAAGTTGGAAGAAAGATAAGAGAAAAATAGGAGAAAGAGGAGTGAAAGAAGGGAGAAAGAGGGAGGTCTGCAAGAGACTGGTCAAAGCCAACTAAAATTGGGTCTTGAGAAATTTGGAAAACTTTTGCCTTCCTCTCAGAAAATAAAAACCTTACGCATAATCTGCTCACACAGCTGACGGTTGTTACAATGGACAATTTTCAGCTGGAACATGATACATTGTAACACACCCTCAGCTGTGTGAGCAGCAGCACTCAATTATGCCTCACACATATTATTTGTATTAACTGAGAAAATTTGGTAAAATCTCCATTATGCGGTCTCCTGAGAAACAATGAGGACTCCTCTGTCTCCGGCCTGTGAATGGAGCAGCTCTTCTCTCTCTCTCTCACAGCTGAAGGCGTTACAATGTAACAGTACAGAGAGCAAAACTGATTCGAGTGACTGAACGTACCGTGGTGTAGACTGGTCACTGCTGCACGTAGGAAGGTGGTAACTGGTCTCACTGCTGAAAGACCCCGGAGAGCGAGGAGGTAGACTGCTCTGGAAGAGACAAGAGGAAATAAAGAAAACAATGGAGGAGACCGAGAGACTGCTCTGGAAGAAGAGTGATGGAGGAGACCGGGAGACTGCTCTGGAAGAAGAGTGATGGAGGAGACCGGGAGACTGATCTGGAAGGAGAGTGATGGAGGAGACCGGGAGACTGATCTGGAAGGAGAATGATGGAGGAGACCAGGAGACTGCTCTGGAAGGAGAGTGATGGAGGAGACCAGGAGACTGATCTGGAAGGAGAGTGATGGAGGAGACCAGGAGACTGCTCTGGAAGGAGAGTGATAGAGGAGACCAGGAGACTGCTCTGGAAGGAGAGTGATGGAGGAGACCAGGAGACTGCTCTGGAAAGAGAGTGATGGAGGAGACCAGGAGACTGCTCTGGAGGGAGAGTGATGGAGGAGACCAGAAGACTGATCTGGAAGGAGAGTGATGGAGGAGACCAGAAGACTGATCTGGAAGGAGATCAATGGAGGAGACCGGGGGACTGATCTGGAAGAAGAGTGATGGAGGAGACCGGGAGACTGATCTGAAAGGAGAGTGATGGAGGAGACCAGGAGACTGCTCTGGAAGGAGATCGATGGAGGAGACCGGGAGACTGCTCTGGAAGGAGATCGATGGAGGAGACCGGGAGACTGATCTGGAAGGAGAGTGATGGAGGAGACCGGGAGACTGATCTGGAAGGAGAGTGATAAAGGAGACCAGGAGACTGATCTGGAAGGAGAGTGATAGAGGAGACCGGGAGACTGCTCTGGAAGGAGATCGATGGAGGAGACCGGGACACTGATCTGGAAGGAGAGTGATAGAGGAGACCGGGAAATTGCTCTGGAAGGAGAGTGATGGAGGAGACCGGGAGACTGATCTGGAAGGAGAGTGATGGAGGAGACCAAGAGACTGATCTGGAAGAAGAGCGATGGAGGAGACCGGGAGACTGATCTGGAAGAAGATCGATGGAGGAGACGGGGAGACTGATCTGGAAGGAGAGTGATGGAGGAGACCAGGAGACTGCTCTGGAAGGAGATCGATGGAGGAGACCGGGAGACTGCTCTGTAAGAGACAAGAAGAGCGATGGAGGAGACCAGGAGACTGATCTGTAAGAGACAAGAAGAGCGATGGAGGAGACCGGGAGACTGCTATAGAAGAAGAGCGATGTAGGAGACCGGGAGACTGATCTGGAAGAAGAGTGATGGAGGAGACCGGGAGACTGCTCTGCAAGAAGAGTGATAGAGGAGACCGGGAGAATGCTCTGGAAGGAGAGTGATGTTGGAGACCGGGAGACTGCTCTGGAAGGAGAGCGATGGAGGAGACCGGGAGACTGCTCTGGAAGGAGAGTGATGGAGGAGACCGGGAGACTGATCTGGAAGAAGAGTGATGGAGGAGACCAACAGACTGATCTGGAAGAAGAGTGATGGAGGAGACCGGGAGACTGATCTGGAAGAAGAGCGATGGAGGAGACCAAGAGAGTGATCTGGAAGGAGAGCGATGGAGGAGACTGGGAGACTGATCTGGAAGGAGAGTGATGGAGGAGACCGGGGGACTGCTCTGGAAGGAGAGTGATTGAGGAGACCGGGAGACTGCTCTGGAAGGAGAGTGATGGAGGAGATCGGGAGACTGCTCTGGAAGGAGAGCGATGGAGGAGACCAACAGACTAATCTGGAAGAAGAGTGAAGGAGGAGACCGGGAGACTGATCTGGAAGAAGAGCGATGGAGGAGACCAAGAGACTGATCTGGAAGGAGAGCGATGGAGGAGACTGGGAGACTGATCTGGAAGGAGAGTGATGGAGGAGACCGGGAGACTGCTCTGTAAGAGACAAGAAGAGTGATGGAGGAGACCGGGAGACTACTCTGGAAGGAGAGTGATGGAGGAGACCAGGAGACTGCTCTGGAAGGAGAGTGATGGAGGAGACCAGGAGACTGCTCTGGAGGGAGAGTGATGGAGGAGACCAGAAGACTGATCTGGAAGGAGAGTGATGGAGGAGACCAGAAGACTGATCTGGAAGGAGATCAATGGAGGAGACCGGGGGACTGATCTGGAAGAAGAGTGATGGAGGAGACCGGGAGACTGATCTGGAAGGAGAGTGATGGAGGAGACCAGGAGACTGCTCTGGAAGGAGATCGATGGAGGAGAACGGGAGACTGCTCTGGAAGGAGATCGATGGAGGAGACCGGGAGACTGATCTGGAGGGAGAGTGATAGAGGAGACCAGGAGACTAATCTGGAAGGAGAGTGATAGAGGAGACCGGGAGACTGCTCTGGAAGGAGATCGATGGAGGAGACCGGGAGACTGCTCTGGAAGGAGAGTGATTGAGGAGACAGGGAGACTGATCTGGAAAGAGAGTGATAGAGGAGACCGGAAAATTGCTCTGGAAGGAGAGTGATGGAGGAGACCGGGAGACTGATCTGGAAGGAGATCGATGGAGGAGACTGGGAGACTGATCTGGAAGAAGAGTGATGGAGGAGACCGGGAGACTGATCTGGAAGGAGAGTGATGGAGGAGACCAGGAGACTGCTCTGGAAGGAGATCGATGGAGGAGACCGGGAGACTGCTCTGTAAGAGTCAAGAAGAGCGATGGAGGAGACCAGGAGACTGATCTGTAAGAGACAAGAAGAGCGATGGACGAGACCGGGAGACTGCTATGGAAGAAGAGCGATGGAGGAGACCTGGAGACTGATCTGGAAGAAGAGTAATGGAGGAGACCGGGAGACTGCTCTGGAAGAAGAGTGATGGAGGAGACCGGGAGACTGCTCTGCAAGAAGAGTGATGGAGGAGACCGGGAGACTGCTCTGGAAGGAGAGCGATGGAGGAGACCGGGAGACTGCTCTGGAAAAAGAGTGATGGAGGAGACCAACAGACTGATCTGGAAGAAGAGTGATGGAGGAGACCGGGAGACTGATCTGGAAGAAGAGCGATGGAGGAGACCAAGAGAGTGATCTGGAAGGAGAGCGATGGAGGAGACTGGGAGACTGATCTGGAAGAAGAGTGATGGAGGAGACCGGGAGACTGCTCTGGAAGGAGAGTGATGGAGGAGACCGGGAGACTGCTCTGGAAGGAGAGTGATGGAGGAGACTGGGAGACTGCTCTGGAAGGAGAGCGATGGAGGAGACCAACAGACTGATCTGGAAGAAGAGTGATGGAGGAGACCGGGAGACTGATCTGGAAGAAGAGCGATGGAGGAGACCAAGAGACTGATCTGGAAGGAGAGCGATGGAGGAGACTGGGAGACTGATCTGGAAGGAGAGTGATGGAGGAGACCAACAGACTAATCTGGAAGAAGAGTGAAGGAGGAGACCGGGAGACTGATCTGGAAGAAGAGCGATGGAGGAGACCAAGAGACTGATCTGGAAGGAGAGCGATGGAGGAGACTGGGTGACTGATCTGGAAGGAGAGTGATGGAGGAGACCGGGAGACTGCTCTGTAAGACACAAGAAGAGCGATGGAGGAGACCGGGAGACTACTCTGGAAGGAGAGTGATGGAGGAGACCAGGAGACTGCTCTGGAAGGAGAGTGATGGAGGAGACCAGGAGACTGCTCTGGAGGGAGAGTGATGGAGGAGACCAGAAGACTGATCTGGAAGGAGAGTGATGGAGGAGACCAGAAGACTGATCTGGAAGGAGATCAATGGAGGAGACCGGGGGACTGATCTGGAAGAAGAGTGATGGAGGAGACCGGGAGACTGATCTGGAAGGAGAGTGATGGAGGAGACCAGGAGACTGCTCTGGAAGGAGATCGATGGAGGAGAACGGGAGACTGCTCTGGAAGGAGATCGATGGAGGAGACCGGGAGACTGATCTGGAGGGAGAGTGATAGAGGAGACCAGGAGACTGATCTGGAAGGAGAGTGATAGAGGAGACCGGGAGACTACTCTGGAAGGAGATCGATGGAGGAGACCGGGAGACTGCTCTGGAAGGAGAGTGATTGAGGAGACAGGGAGACTGATCTGGAAAGAGAGTGATAGAGGAGACCGGGAAATTGCTCTGGAAGGAGAGTGATGGAGGAGACCGGGAGACTGATCTGGAAAGAGAGTGATGGAGGAGACCGGGAGACTGATCTGGAAGGAGATCGATGGAGGAAACTGGGAGACTGATCTGGAAGAAGAGTGATGGAGGAGACCGGGAGACTGATCTGGAAGGAGAGTGATGGAGGAGACCAGGAGACTGCTCTGGAAGGAGATCGATGGAGGAGACCGGGAGACTGCTCTGTAAGAGACAAGAAGAGCGATGGAGGAGACCAGGAGACTGATCTGTAAGAGACAAGAAGAGCGATGGACGAGACCCGGGAGACTGCTATGGAAGAAGAGCGATGGAGGAGACCTGGAGACTGATCTGGAAGAAGAGTGATGGAGGAGACCGGGAGACTGCGCTGCAAGAAGAGTGATGGAGGAGACCGGGAGACTGCTCTGGAAGGAGAGCGATGGAGGAGACCGGGAGACTGCTCTGGAAAAAGAGTGATGGAGGAGACCAACAGACTGATCTGGAAGAAGAGTGATGGAGGAGACCGGGAGACTGATCTGGAAGAAGAGCAATGGAGGAGACCAAGAGAGTGATCTGGAAGGAGAGCGATGGAGGAGACTGGGAGACTGATCTGGAAGGAGAGTGATGGAGGAGACCGGGAGACTGCTCTGGAAGGAGAGTGATGGAGGAGACCGGGAGACTGCTCTGGAAGGAGAGTGATGGAGGAGACCGGGAGACTGCTCTGGAAGGAGAGCGATGGAGGAGACCAACAGACTGATCTGGAAGAAGAGTGATGGAGGAGACCGGGAGACTGATCTGGAAGAAGAGTGATGGAGGAGACCAAGAGACTGATCTGGAAGGAGAGCGATGGAGGAGACTGGGAGACTGATCTGGAAGGAGAGTGATGGAGGAGACCGGGAGACTGCTCTGGAAGGAGAGTGATGGAGGAGACCGGGAGACTGCTCTGTAAGAGACAAGAAGAGCGATGGAGGAGACCGGGAGACTACTCTGGAAGGAGAGTGATGGAGGAGACAGGGAGACTGCTCTGGAAGGAGAGTGATGGAGGAGACCGGGAGACTGCTCTGGAAGGAGAGCGATGGAGGAGACCAACAGACTGATCTGGAAGAAGAGTGATGGAGGAGACCGGGAGACTGATCTGGAAGAAGAGCGATGGAGGAGACCAAGAGACTGATCTGTAAGGAGAGCGATGGAGGAGACTGAGAGACTGATCTGGAAGGAGAGTGATGTAGGAGACCGGGAGACTGATCTGGAAGGAGAGTGATGGAGGAGACCGGGACACTGCTCTGGAAGGAGAGTGATGGAGGAGACCGGGAGACTGCTCTGTAAGAGACAAGAAGAGTGATGGAGGAGACCGGGAGACTGCTCTGGAAGGAGAGTGATGGAGGAGACCCGGAGACTGCTCTAGAAGGAGAGTGATGGAGGAGACCGGGAGACTGCTCTGGAAGCAGAGCGATGGAGGAGACCAACAGACTGATCTGGAAGAAGAGTGATGGAGGAGACCGGGAGACTGATCTGGAAGAAGAGCAATGGAGGAGACCAAGAGACTGATCTGGAAGGAGAACGATGGAGGAGACTGGGAGACTGATCTGGAAGGAGAGGGATGGAGGAGACCGAGAGACTGATCTGGAAGGAGAGTGATGGAGGAGACCGGGAGACTGATCTGTAAGAGACAAGAAGAGCGATGGAGGAGACTGCTCTGTAAGAGAAAAGAAGAGCGATGGAGGAGACCGGGAGACTGCTCTGGAAGAAGAGTGACGGAGGAGACCGGGAGACTGATCTGGAAGAAGAGTGATGGAGGAGACCGGGAGACTGCTCTGGAAGAAGAGTGATGGAGGAGACCGGGAGACTGCTCTGGAAGGAGAGTGATGGAGGAGACCGGGAGACTGCTCTGTAAGACACAAGAAGAGCGATGGAGGAGACCGGGAGACTGCTCTGGAAGGAGAGCGATGGAGGAGACCAACAGACTGATCTAGAAGAAGAGCGATGGAGGAGACTGGGAGACTGATCTGGAAGAAGAGCGATGGAGGAGACCGACAGACTGATCTGGAAGTAGATTGATGGAGGAGACCGGGAGACTGATCTGGAAGAAGAGCGATGGAGGAAACCGGGAGACTGATCTGGAAGTAGATTGATGGAGGAGACCGAGAGACTGATCTGGAAGGAGAGCGATGGAGGAGACTGATCTGGAAGGAGAGTGATGGAGGAGACCGAGAGACTGATCTGGAAGGAGAGTGATGGAGGAGACCGAGAGGCTGATCTCGAAGTAGATTGATGGAGGAGACCGGGAAACTGATCTGGAAGGAAAGTGATGGAGGAGACCGGGAGACTGCTCTGGAAGGAGAGTGATGGAGGAGACCGTGAGACTAATCTGGAAGAAGAGTGATGGAGGAGGTCAGGAGACTGATCTGGAAGGAGAGCGATGGAGGAGACCGGGAGACTGCTTTGGAAGGAGATCGATGGAGGAGACCGGGAGACTGATCTGGAAGGAGAGTGATGAAGGAGAGCAGGAGACTGCTCTGGAAGGAGAGTGATGGAGGAGACCAGGAGACTGCTCTGGAAGGAGAGTGATGGAGGAGACCAGGAGACTGATCTGGAAGGAGAGTGATGGAGGAGACCAGGAGACTGCTCTGGAAGTAGAGTGAGTGATGGAGGAGACCAGGAGACTGCTCTGGAAGGAGAGTGATGGAGGAGACCAGGAGACTGCTCTGGAAGGAGAGTGATGGAGGAGACCAGGAGACTGCTCTGGAGGGAGAGTGATGGAGAAGACCAGAAGACTGATCTGGAAGGAGAGTGATGGAGGAGACGAGAAGACTGATCTGGAAGGAGATCAATGGAGGAGACCGGGGGACTGATCTGGAAGAAGAGTGATGGAGGAGACCGGGAGACTGATCTGGAAGGAGAGTGATGGAGGAGACCAGGAGACTGCTCTGGAAGGAGATCGATGGAGGAGACCGGGAGACTGCTCTGGAAGGAGATCGATGGAGGAGACCGGGAGACTGATCTGGAAGGAGAGTGATGGAGGAGACCGGGAGACTGATCTGGAAGGAGAGTGATAGAGGAGACCAGGAAACTGATCTGGAAGGAGAGTGATAGAGGAGACCGGGAGACTGCTCTGGAAGGAGATCGATGGAGGAGACCGGGAGACTGCTCTGGAAGGAGAGAGATAGAGGAGACCGGGAGACTGATCTGGAAGGAGAGTGATAGAGGAGACCGGGAAATTGCTCTGGAAGGAGAGTGATGGAGGAGACCGGGAGACTGATCTGGAAGGAGAGTGATGGAGGAGACCAAGAGACTGATCTGGAAGAAGAGCGATGGAGGAGACCGGGAGACTGATCTGGAAGAAGATCGATGGAGGAGACTGGGAGACTGATCTGGAAGGAGAGTAATGGAGGAGACCAGGAGACTGCTCTGGAAGGAGATCGATGGAGGAGACCGGGAGACTGCTCTGGAAGGAGATCGATGGAGGAGACTGGGAGACTGCTCTGGAAGGAGATCGATGGAGGAGACCGGGAGACTGATCTGGAGGGAGAGTGATAGAGGAGACCAGGAGACTAATCTGGAAGGAGAGTGATAGAGGAGACCGGGAGACTGCTCTGGAAAGAGATCGATGGATGAGACCGGGAGACTGCTCTGGAAAGAGAGTGATAGAGGAGACCGGGAAATTTCTCTGGAAGGAGAGTGATGGAGGACACCGGGAGACTGATCTGGAAGGAGAGTGATGGAGGAGACCGGGAGACTGATCTGGAAGGAGATCGATGGAGGAGACTGGGAGACTGATCTGGAAGAAGAGTGATGAAGGAGACCAGGAGACTGCTCTGGAAGGAGATCGATGGAGGAGACTGGGAGACTGCTCTGTAAGAGACAAGAAGAGCGATGGAGGAGACCAGGAGACTGATCTGTAAGAGACAAGAAGAGCGATGGATGAGACCGGGAGACTGCTATGGAAGAAGAGCGATGGAGGAGACCTGGAGACTGAGCTGGAAGAAGAGTAATGGAGGAGACCGGGAGACTGCTCTGGAAAGAGAGTGATGGAGGAGACCGAGAGACTGCTCTGGAAGGAGAGCGATGGAGGAGACCGGGAGACTGCTCTGGAAGGAGAGTGATGGAGGAGACCAACAGACTGATCTGGAAGAAGAGTGATGGAGGAGACCGGGAGACTGATCTGGAAGAAGAGCGATGGAGGAGACCAAGAGAGTGATCTGGAAGGAGAGCGATGGAGGAGACTGGGAGACTGATCTGGAAGGAGAGTGATGGAGGAGACCGGGAGACTGATCTGGAAGGAGAGTGATGGAGGAGACCGGGAGACTGCTCTGGAAGGAGAGTGATGGAGGAGACCGGGAGACTGCTCTGTAAGAGACAAGAAGAGCGATGGAGGAGACCGGGAGACTACTCTGGAAGGAGAGTGATGGAGGAGACAGGGAGACTGCTCTGGAAGGAGAGTGATGGAGGAGACCGGGAGACTGCTCTGGGAGGAGAGCGATGGAGGAGACCAACAGACTGATCTGGAAGAAGAGTGATGGAGGAGACCGGGAGACTGATCTGGAAGAAGAGCGATGGAGGAGACCAAGAGACTGATCTGTAAGGAGAGCGATGGAAGAGACTGGGAGACTGATCTGGAAGGAGAGTGATGGAGGAGACCGGGAGACTGATCTGGAAGAAGAGTGATGGAGGAGACCGGGAGACTGCTCTGGAAGGAGAGTGATGGAGGAGACCGGGAGACTGCTCTGTGAGAGACCAGAAGAGTGATGGAGGAGACTGGGAGACTGCTCTGGAAGGACAGTGATGGAGGAGACCCGGAGACTGCTCTAGAAGGAGAGTGATGGAGGAGACCGGGAGACTGCTCTGGAAGGAGAGCGATGGAGGAGACCAACAGACTGATCTGGAAGAAGAGTGATGGAGGAGACCGGGAGACTGATCTGGAAGAAGATCAATGGAGGAGACCAAGAGACTGATCTGGAAGGGGAGCGATGGAGGAGACTGGGAGACTAATCTGGAAGGAGAGGGATGGAGGAGACCGAGAGACTGATCTGGAAGGAGAGTGATGGAGGAGACCGGGAGACTGCTCTGTAAGAGACAAGAAGAGCGATGGAGGAGACCGGGAAACTGCTATGGAAGAAGAGCGATGGAGGAGACCAAGAGACTGATCTGGAAGAAGAGTGATGGAGGAGACCGGGAGACTGATCTGGAAGAAGACTGATGGAGGAGACCGGGAGACTGCTCTGGAAGAAGAGTGATGGAGGAGACCGGGAGACTGCTCTGGAAGGAGAGTGATGGAGGAGACCGGGAGACTGCTCTGTAAGAGACAAGAAGAGCGATGGAGGAGACCGGGAGACTGCTCTGGAAGGAGAGCGATGGAGGAGACCAACAGACTGACCTGGAAGATGAGCGATGGAGGAGACTGGGAGACTGATCTGGAAGGAGAGTGATGGAGGAGATCGGGAGACTCATCTGGAAGAAGAGCGATGGAGGAGACCGAGAGACTGATCTGGAAGTAGATTGATGGAGGAGACCGGGAGACTGATCTGGAAGAAGAGCGATGGAGGAAACCGGGAGACTGATCTGGAAGTAGATTGATGGAGGAGACCGAGAGACTGATCTGAAAGGAGAGCGATGGAGGAGACTGATCTGGAAGGAGAGTGATGGAGGAGACCGAGAGACTGATCTGGAAGGAGAGTGATGGAGGAGACTGAGAGGCTGATCTCGAAGTAGATTGATGGAGGAGACCGGGAAACTGATCTGGATGGAGAGTGATGGAGGAGACCGGGAGACTGCTCTGGAAGGAGAGTGATGGAGGAGACCGGGAGACTGCTCTGTAAGAGACCAGAAGAGTGATGGAGGAGACCGGGAGACTGCTCTGGAAGGAGAGTGATGGAGGAGACCCGGAGACTGCTCTAGAAGGAGAGTGATGGAGGAGACCGGGAGACTGCTCTGGAAGGAGAGCGATGGAGGAGACCAACAGACTGATCTGGAAGAAGAGTGATGGAGGAGACCGGGAGACTGATCTGGAAGAAGATCAATGGAGGAGACCAAGAGACTGATCTGGAAGGGGAGCGATGGAGGAGACTGGGAGACTAATCTGGAAGGAGAGGGATGGAGGAGACCGAGAGATTGATCTGGAAGGAGAGTGATGGAGGAGACCGGGAGACTGATCTGTAAGAGACAAGAAGAGCGATGGAGGAGACTGCTCTGTAAGAGACAAGAAGAGCGATGGAGGAGACCGGGAAACTGCTATGGAAGAAGAGCGATGGAGGAGACCAAGAGACTGATCTGGAAGAAGAGTGATGGAGGAGACCGGGAGACTGATCTGGAAGAAGAGTGATGGAGGAGACCGGGAGACTGCTCTGGAAGAAGAGTGATGGAGGAGACCGGGAGACTGCTCTGGAAGGAGAGTAATGGAGGAGACCGGGAGACTGCTCTGGAAGGAGAGCGATGGAGGAGACCAACAGACTGATCTGGAAGCTGAGCGATGGAGGAGACTGGGAGACTGATCTGGAAGGAGAGTGATGGAGGAGATCGGGAGACTCATCTGGAAGAAGAGCGATGGAGGAGACCGAGAGACTGATCTGGAAGTAGATTGATGGAGGAGACCGGGAGACTGATCTGGAAGAAGAGCGATGGAGGAAACCGGGAGACTGATCTGGAAGTAGAGTGATGGAGGAGACTGATCTGGAAGGAGAGTGATGGAGGAGACCGAGAGACTGATCTGGAAGGAGAGTGATGGAGGAGACCGGGAAACTGATCTGGATGGAGAGTGATAGAGGAGACCGGGAAACTGATCTGGATGGAGAGTGATGGAGGAGACCGTGAGACTGCTCTGGAAGGAGAGTGATGGAGGAGACCGGGAGACTGCTCCATAATAGAAAAGCGTGAGCTCACCAGATCATCGTTCACCACAGTCAGCAAAATCTCTTCTCTTCCCCTCAACCACGGCTGAAAGTATCGGAAACCCTGGAATAAGAGCAGAACAAAATTGAATAATAATACTGCCCCCTAGGTACAAGAATATAATTACTATAATACTGCTCCTATGTACAAGAATATAATTACTATAATACTGCCCCTATGTACAAGAATATAACTACTATAATACTGCTCCTATGTACAAGAATATAACTACTATAATACTGCCCCTATGTACAAAAATATAACTACTATAATACTGCCCCTATGTACAAGAATATAACTACTATAATACTGCTCCTATGTACAAGAATATAACTACTATAATACTGCCCCTATGTACAAGAATATAACTACTATAATACTGCTCCTATGTACAAGAATATAACTACTATAATACTGCCCCTATGTACAAGAATATAACTACTATAATACTGCCCCTATGTACAAGAATATAACTACTATAATACTGCTCCTATGTAAAAGAATATAACTACTATAATACTGCTCCTATGTACAAGAATATAACTACTATAATACTGCTCCTATGTACAAGAATATAATTACTATAATACTGCTCCTATGTACAAAAATATAACTACTATAATACTGCCCCTATGTACAAGAATATAACTACTATAATACTGCTCCTATATACAAGAATATAACTACTATAATACTGCTCCTATGTACAAGAATATAACTACTATAATACTGCTCCTATGTACAAGAATATAATTACTATAATACTGCTCCTATGTACAAGAATATAACTACTATAATACTGCCCCCCATGTACAAGAATATAACTACTATAATACTGCCCCTATGTACAAGAATATAACTACTATAATACTGCTCCTATGTACAAGAATATAACTACTATAATACTGCCCCCTATGTACAAGAATATAACTACTATAATACTGCTCCTATGTAAAAGAATATAACTACTATAATACTGCCCCTATGTACAGGAATATAACTACTATAATACTGCTCCTATGTAAAAGAATATAACTACTATAATACTGCTCCTATGTACAAGAATATAACTACTATAATACTGCCCCTATGTACAAGAATATAACTACTATAATACTGCCCCTATGTACAAGAATATAATTACTATAATACTGCTCCTTTGTACAAGAATATAACTACTATAATACTGCTCCTATGTACAAGAATATAACTACTATAATACTGCTCCTATATACAAGAATATAACTACTATAATACTGCTCCTATATACAAGAATATAACTACTATAATACTGCCCCTATGTACAAGAATATAACTACTATAATACTGCCCCTATGTACAAGAATATAACTACTATAATACTGCTCCTATGTAAAAGAATATAATTACTATAATACTGCTCCTATGTACAAGAATATAATTACTATAATACTGCTCCTATATACAAGAATATAACTACTATAATACTGCCCCTATGTACAAGAATATAATTACTATAATACTGCTCCTATGTACAAGAATATAACTACTATAATACTGCCCCTATGTACAAGAATATAACTACTATAATACTGCTCCTATGTACAAGAATATAACTACTATAATACTGCCCCTATGTACAAGAATATAACTACTATAATACTGCTCCTATGTAAAAGAATATAACTACTATAATACTGCTCCTATGTACAAGAATATAACTACTATAATACTGCCCCTTTGTACAAGAATATAACTACTATAATACTGCTCCTATGTACAAGAATATAATTACTATAATACTTCTCCTATGTACAAGAATATAACTACTATAATACTGCTCCTATATACAAGAATATAACTACTATAATACTGCCCCTATGTACAAGAATATAATTACTATAATACTGCTCCTATGTACAGGAATATAACTACTATAATACTGCTCCTATATACAAGAATATAACTACTATAATACTGCCCCTATGTACAAGAATATAACCACTATAATACTGCCCCTATGTACAAGAATATAACTACTATAATACTGCCCCTATGTATAAGAATATAACTACTATAATACTGCCCCTATGTACAAGAATATAACCACTATAATACTGCCCCTATGTATAAGAATATAACTACTATAATACTGCCCCTATGTACGAGAATATAACTACTATAATACTGCTCCTATGTAAAAGAATATAACTACTATAATACTGCCCCTATATACAAGAATATAACTACTATAATGCTGCCCCTATATACAAGAATATAACTACTATAATACTGCTCCTATGTACAAGAATATAACTACTATAATACTGCTCCTATGTACAAGAATATAATTACTATAATACTGCTCCTATGTACAAGAATATAACTACTATAATACTGCTCCTATGTACAAGAATATAACTACTATAATACTGCCCCCTATGTACAAGAATATAACTACTATAATACTGCTCCTATGTACAAGAATATAACTACTATAATACTGCTCCTATGTACAAGAATATAATTACTATAATACTGCTCCTATGTACAAGAATATAACTACTATAATACTGCCCCTATGTACAAGAATATAACTACTATAATACTGCCCCCTATATACAAGAATATAACTACTATAATACTGCTCCTATGTACAAGAATATAACTACTATAATACTGCTCCTATGTACAAGAATATAATTACTATAATACTGCTCCTATGTACAAGAATATAACTACTATAATACTGCTCCTATGTACAAGAATATAACTACTATAATACTGCTCCTATGTACAAGAATATAATTACTATAATACTGCCCCTATGTACAAGAATATAACTGCTATAATACTGCTCCTATGTACAAGAATATAATTACTATAATACTGCTCCTATGTACAAGAATATAATTACTATAATACTGCCCCTATGTACAAGAATATAACTACTATAATACTGCTCCTATGTACAAGAATATAACTACTATAATACTGCCCCCTATGTACAAGAATATAACTACTATAATACTGCTCCTATGTACAAGAATATAACTACTATAATACTGCTCCTATGTACAAGAATATAATTACTATAATACTGCTCCTATGTACAAGAATATAACTACTATAATACTGCCCCTATGTACAAGAATATAACTACTATAATACTGCCCCCTATATACAAGAATATAACTACTATAATACTGCTCCTATGTACAAGAATATAACTACTATAATACTGCTCCTATGTACAAGAATATAATTACTATAATACTGCTCCTATGTACAAGAATATAACTACTATAATACTGCTCCTATGTACAAGAATATAACTACTATAATACTGCTCCTATGTACAAGAATATAATTACTATAATACTGCCCCTATGTACAAGAATATAACTGCTATAATACTGCTCCTATGTACAAGAATATAATTACTATAATACTGCTCCTATGTACAAGAATATAATTACTATAATACTGCCCCTATGTACAAGAATATAATTACTATAATACTGCCCCCTATGTACAAGAATATAACTACTATAATACTGCTCCTATGTACAAGAATATAATTACTATAATACTGCCCCTATGTACAAGAATATAACTACTATAATACTGCTCCTATGTACAAGAATATAATTACTATAATACTGCCCCTATGTACAAGAATATAACTACTATAATACTGCTCCTATGTACAAGAATATAACTACTATAATACTGCCCCCTATGTACAAGAATATAATTACTATAATACTGCTCCTATGTACAAGAATATAATTACTATAATACTGCTCCTATGTACAAGAATATAATTACTATAATACTGCTCCTATGTACAAGAATATAATTACTATAATACTGCCCCCTATGTACAAGAATATAATTACTATAATACTGCTCCTATGTACAAGAATATAATTACTATAATACTGCTCCTATGTACAAGAATATAATTACTATAATACTGCCCCTATGTACAGGAATATAACTACTATAATACTGCCCCTATGTACAAGAATATAACTACTATAATACTGCCCCTATGTACAAGAATATAACTACTATAATACTGCCTCCTATGTACAAGAATATAACTACTATAATACTGCTCCTATGTACAAGAATATAACTACTATAATACTGCTCCTATGTACAAGAATATAATTACTATAATACTGCTCCTATGTACAAGAATATAATTACTATAATACTGCCCCTATGTACAAGAATATAACTACTATAATACTGCTCCTATGTACAAGAATATAATTACTATAATACTGCTCCTATGTACAAGAATATAATTACTATAATACTGCCCCTATGTACAAGAATATAACTGCTATAATACTGCTCCTATGTACAAGAATATAATTACTATAATACTGCTCCTATGTACAAGAATATAATTACTATAATACTGCCCCTATGTACAAGAATATAATTACTATAATACTGCCCCCTATGTACAAGAATATAACTACTATAATACTGCTCCTATGTACAAGAATATAATTACTATAATACTGCCCCTATGTACAAGAATATAACTACTATAATACTGCTCCTATGTACAAGAATATAATTACTGTAATACTGCCCCTATGTACAAGAATATAATTACTATAATACTGCTCCTATGTACAAGAATATAATTACTATAATACTGCCCCCTATGTACAAGAATATAATTACTATAATACTGCTCCTATGTACAAGAATATAATTACTATAATACTGCCCCTATGTACAAGAATATAACTACTATAATACTGCTCCTATGTACAAGAATATAATTACTATAATACTGCTCCTATGTACAAGAATATAATTACTATAATACTGCTCCTATGTACAAGAATATAATTACTATAATACTGCTCCTATGTACAAGAATATAATTACTATAATACTGCCCCTACGTGTAAGAATATACAGTGCCTACAAGTAGTCTTCAACCCCCTGCAGATTTAGCAGGTTTACACATTCGGAATAACTTGGCATTGTGACATTTGGACTGTAGATCAGCCTGGAAGTGTGAAATGCAGCAAAAAAGAATGTTATTTCTTTTTTTATTTTTTTTTTTTAAATGGTGAAAAGTTTATTCAGAGGTCATTTATTATTCAACTCCTCAAACCACAAGAATTCTGTTTGGTTCCCCTAAAGTATTAAGAAGTATTTCAGGCACAAAGAACAATGAGCTTCACATGTTTGGATTAATTATTTCTTTTTTCAGCCTTTTCTGACTAATTAAGACCCTCCCCAAACTTGTGAACAGCACTCATACTTGGTCAACATGGGAAAGACAAAGGAGTATTCCAAGGCCATCAGAGACAAGATCGTGGAGGGTCACAAGGCTGGCAAGGGGTACAAAACCCTTTCCAAGGAGTTGGGCCTACCTGTCTCCACTGTTGGGAGCATCATCCGGAAGTGGAAGGCTTATGGAACTACTGTTAGCCTTCCACGGCCTGGACAGCCTTTGAAAGTTTCCTCCCGTGCCGAGGCCAGGCTTGTCCGAAGAGTCAAGGATAACCCAAGGACAACAAGGAAGGAGCTCCGGGAAGATCTCATGGCAGTGGGGACATTGGTTTCAGTCAATACCATAAGTAACGTACTCCACCGCAATGGTCTCCGTTCCACACGAGCCCGTAAGGTACCTTTACTTTCAAAGCGTCATGTCAAGGCTCGTCTACAGTTTGTTCATGATCACTTGGAGGACTCTGAGACAGACTGGTTCAAGGTTCTCTGGTCTGATGAGACCAAGATCAAGATCTTTGGTGCCAACCACACACGTGACGTTTGGAGACTGGATGGCACTGCATACGACCCCAAGAATACCATCCCTACAGTCAAGCATGGTGGTGGCAGCATTATGCTGTGGGGCTGTTTCTCAGCCAAGGGGCCTGGCCATCTGGTCCACATCCATGGGAAGATGGATAGCACGGTCTACCTGGAGATTTTGGCCAAGAACCTCCGCTCCTCCATCAAGGATCTTAAGATGGGTCGTCATTTCATCTTCCAACAAGACAACGACCCAAAGCACACAGCCAAGAAAACCAAGGCCTGGTTCAAGAGGGAAAAAATCAAGGTGTTGCAGTGGCCTAGTCAGTCTCCTGACCTTAACCCAATTGAAAACTTGTGGAAGGAGCTCAAGATTAAAGTCCACATGAGACACCCAAAGAACCTAGATAACTTGGAGAAGATCTGCATGGAGGAGTGGGCCAAGATAACTCCAGAGACCTGAGCCGGCCTGATCAGGTCTTATAAAAGACGATTATTAGCTGTAATTGCAAACAAGGGTTATTCCACAAAATATTAAACCTAGGGGTTGAATAATAATTGACCCACACTTTTATGTTGAAAATGTATTAAAATTTAACTGAGCAACATAACTTGTTGGTTTGTAAGATTTATGCATCTGTTAATAAATCCTGCTCTTGTTTGGAGTTTGCAGGCTCTAACTTATTTGCATCTTATCAAACCTGCTAAATCTGCAGGGGGTTGAATACTACTTGTAGGCACTGTAACTACTATAATACTGCCCCTACGTGTAAGAATATAATTACTATAATACTGCCCCTATATACAAGAATATAACTACTATAATACTGCTCCTATGTACAGGAATATAACTATTATAATACTGCTCCTATGTACAAGAATATAACTACTATAATACTGCTCCTATATACAAGAATATAACTACTATAATACTGCCCCTATGTACAAGAATATAACTACTATAATACTGCTCCTATATACATTAATATAACTACTATAATACTGCTCCTATGTACAAGAATATAACTAGTATAATACTGCCCCTATGTACAAGAATATAACTACTATAATACTGCCCCTATATACATTAATATAACTACTATAATACTGCCTCTATGTACAAGAATATAACTACTATAATACTGCCCCTATGTACAAGAATATAACTACTATAATACTGCTCCTATGTACAAGAATATAACTAGTATAATACTGCCCCCTATGTACAAGAATATAACTACTATAATACTGCCCCTATATACATTAATATAACTACTATAATGCTGCCCCCTATGTACAAGAATATAACTACTAAAATACTGCCCCTATATACATTAATATAACTACTATAATACTGCCCCTATGTACAAGAATATAACTACTATAATACTGCCCCTATGTACAAGAATATAACTACTATAATACTGCTCCTATGTACAAGAATATAACTAGTATAATACTGCCCCTATGTACAAGAATATAACTACTATAATACTGCCCCTATATACATTAATATAACTACTATAATGCTGCCCCCTATGTACAAGAATATAACTACTATAATACTGCTCCTATATACATTAATATAACTACTATAATACTGCCCCTATGTATAGTATATAGTTGCGGTGTTTTCTTACTTGTAGGGATCCTAGTAGAGACAGGTGAGAGAGGAATTGATCCAGCTTCTGTTTCTCTTCATCCTGGGGGGGGGGGGGGCAGTGATGTGTGAGCAGGTTTTGTATTACAATTTCCCATACACTGATATAATCCCCGCGGTATATCTGGAGAGTGGTGACGTCATTGCGGTGTAATATTTTTGCCCTGATTTCGGTTGTTCACCTCTGGAGCCTCCACCACAGGTGCGCCCATGTATTGTTGTGTATACCCCACCTGTCCACGCCTGCAGATCATCACCCCATATATATATATATATATATATATATATATATATATATATATATATATATACTATATACACACACACACACACACATCTCTTACTCGCAGGTTCATGGTGTCGTCCCCGGATGCTGCCGCTCGGATTTAACCCTTGTGGTTTGCGTTCAGTCTGCAGCCCTCATCCTCCATCTATTCTCCTCCATCCTCTGGTTGGAGGCCATTGTTCTCTTCTCCACCCCCAGCATCATAATCCCACCCAGCTTGGGAGGCCTATTCCTCGCGCACGCTGGTGGAGCAGCATGTAGTGTAACCTTCCATCTGCAGGATTGTATTCTCTATCCCTGCAGTGTACATATCATATATACTTTGTCACTAAGAAACCGTACTGGACTGTAGGCACAGCATAAAAAAAAAATCATAATGCCCCCTACAGACCTCACTGCGGAATGTTCCCACTATTAGGATATTAACTTTGGGGGTAGCACTTTATTACGTTCATGTATTTTGAGCTAAACAAAAAAAAAAAGGTCACATAAAGTTTCCACTTTGATGCTTAATGTATTTTTTTCCCTGCACATTGCTGGCTGATGAATGAGTTAACTAAGGATCCATCAGTGAGCTCTCCTGTTGTCGTAATCGAAAGATTTTGTCAGATGTAAGTTTAGGCTCTTTGGTAACGCTCTTTGTTGAAGAGGAAATAGAGTAATTTCTGGAGGGGAGGTGTTCAGTCATAAGCAGGAGGCATGTTGTAGATGAAATAACCTAAAAAACAAAGACCCTAGGTCAGAAGATACAAGCTATGTAGCTACAAGTGGCCCTGCTTGCCTCTGCTTTAGTGTATACAGTAGGTATGAAGATTGGTGATATTACAAACACTTCCAGCTTTCATATCCTGGCAGTCAGGGGGTGGGGGGGGGGGAGACACAAGAGAGGTAAGTCTTTATGGACATCTCAGGCTTTCATCTCATGGTAGAGGGGAGAAAAAAAAGTTTAGTATTACAAACACCTCCAGCTTTCATATCCTGGGGGTGTGTGTGTGTGTGTGTGTGTGTGTGTGTGTGTGTGTGTGTGTGTGTGTGTTGTGTGTGTGTGTGTGTGTGTGAGACAGGTGGGGGGGAGGGAAGACACAAGAGAGGTAAGTCTTTATGGACATCTCAAGCTTTCATCTCATGGCAATTAGAGGGGAGAAAATAACAGTTTAGTATTGCAAACACCTCCAGCTTTCTTCTAATGGCATACTGAGTGAGAGAAAGGTAGTTGGTGGGGGGATTTGGTGGTGCGCACGCTAGATCAGACACTAGTATGGTTAATAGCAGCTATAGCTCTTTCCGTAGTCATTGTTGGGCGGGCGGGGGGGGGGGGGGTGGAAGAGGAGCCTGGTCACATTAAACACCTCCAGCTTTAATCTTACGGCAGTCAGTGTTGGTAAGATGGCTGGGGGAGGAGAGTGATTAGTAACATCTAAGATCCCCATTCATGCATGTATAGCAACTGTACTAGTGTTAACCATTTGTGTTTTGTCCCCTGGTAATGGTTTAAAGGGTGAAATTACAAATTTTCTCCTATGCATTACAATGCTTAATATTTACTGCTTAAATATCCTTTGCAGTCCCCCCCCCCAACCCGGCAGACTGTTATTGGCAGTCATCATATACTGTATACTGAGGGAAGGATGACAAGAACCCACACACTGATCCATGTGAAAACCACAATAAGTTATGAATGATACATGTATTAGCCCAGCTATATTCTCCCCCTCCCCACTGACTGCTGGATATGAAAACTGGGAAGTGTTTGTAATCATGAATCTCAGTATGGTGGAGCCACTGCCCAGAACCCCAGACAAGAATCTCAGGTAATGACTTACATTTTAGGTTAGAGATTGTTAAACCTGAAAAGGTAATAACTTCATAATGTTAGAGTAGTAAGTTTGGACAGAAGAATTCTGATTTAGAAATGCAGGAAATGGTGCAAGTTACCAGAATTTGGTTGTGCGCATGTAACATGCAAGGCGAAAAAAACCATTGCGGGAAACTGGAGGTTTTTTTGTGTTAATATTGACATGACTAGAAACTCCAGGACCTCTATACACTGTGGGATTGTGCACCTGGCTTGTGGAAAGGCCGATTCTCAGGAGGAGGAATGTTTGTTACACAGTGCTAGTGCAGTGCAAACGGGGCAAGTGTGGCACCCCTGAGGGTCCAGTCACCACAGGAGGTACTGCACCTCAGTCAGAGGTGCGATATCCCATTGCCTGGTAAGGAGGAGGTCGCAGACCGTTGTACACCTAGTATAGCTACACCACTTCAGGCCATGGTTAGGGCGAGGTTGGTCTTTAGGGAGAGCACAGTCCCGTAGCCAGTCTGGGGTGCGGTTAGTTAGTGGGTGGACACTTTAAGGAAGGAAAGTGAGAGGGGGGGGGGGGGGGGGAGAAAGGGTCCCAGAGTCACTGGCAGTGAGAAGTCCACCCATGGGCTCGCATCCACATCAGATGTACCGCTGTGGAGGAACTAGGCCACAAGGGGGAACCAGCCCCTAGACTAGTGGAGAACAGCCAGGCTCAGCTAGCAAAACCGGGAGGTATCTATGTGCCAAGGCCGCTACCACACATGAATCTGCTGGAAGGTGATCAGAGGACCAGGGGACAGCAAGAAGCCACACAAGAAAGGGTCCACGGCCACTGGCTCAGGGCACGGTGTGAGGCAGGCCAGTGCATGAAGACAACCCGGGAAGGCCGTTAGAGAAAGCGACACAAGGCAAGTGCCTCTAAGTTACCTGGATCCCCTCCTCCTCCCCCCCCCCCCCCCCCCCCCCCCCATTACCGCAGAACTCCACACTCCAAGGGTGGTGTTTGACCGACCGGCCGTGATAACCTGGAATTGCCAACTGAGTAAACACCTTGTGATTGCACTCTGCTGTGTCCTGGACTTATTGCCTGCGCCACTAACCCGACATCAGCATGAACATTACACCACGTATCACACACGATCACCTGCCCTGGGGCTAAGCTCTACCTGTGGAGGGCTGAACCACCTCTGCTGCATCACACCTGACCCCAGGGGAACTGAATGGTGGCAGCCCACATCTTGACACATACCACGGGTGGGTTCCACACCTTATCCACCTAAATTAAAAGGACACAGCCAGGGTCACGGTGTCGGGGCCTGCCGCCGAGACCTCCCAGCAGAACTGGCCCGGTTCTGAGTGAGAGTGCCCTGCGGCCCTAGTGGGCATGTTATAAGCATATGGAGTTGTAGCACTAACACCGCTTCCTCCTGAAGAGATAATCACTGGTGTAAGATCTGCTGTATCCCAATTAGCTAAAATATCACTGTAACTGGGGGGAACCACCAGTCCCAATTAAAGGGGAAATTGCCACATTTAACAAAATAAGGCAATTAGGACTGAACGAACGTTTTAGGTCTCACAAGGGAATGAAAGTCTTCCAGATGTCACCACTAGGTGAAGCGGTATAGAGATGTGCAGTGAGCTCCCTCTAGTGGTGGCTGCAGGAAATTGAGGATTAATCGCTATGTAAGAAAGAAAGAACTAAGACATTAGAAAATATAATTGGTTTTATTCATTGAATAAAGAAAGTTGAACTGTGAGGACAATTGCGCCAACAGTAAAAGCAGAGACGACAGCCAGGCCAAGCGACAGCACCCAGGTCCATGTAGTCCACGATGTTTCTCCATCTGCTGAGGAATAAAGGATGGGTTATACCGGTAAAGGACAAAGTGGCTACCTCTGGTGGTCAGGTGCAGTATGACACTCACCAACGTGCTGATACATCACACCGCTCTGGCGTTCTATAATTTGGAGAGGACCAGCAGATACCAACTCAGTGGGCAGAGGGGCAGATCTTTTATCTATAAGAAATATTTTATAGCAGAAGTCTTAAAATTATGAATCTGAGCCAAATGAAGCCTTCCATGCTTACCCATGGGGACCTCAGTCTGGTTGCAGATTTGGTGGCATCTCTCGGGGTTTGTGGGGGCATCACAAATTATAACCTTGCAGTTGACCAAGAGCTGAAGGAAAAAGTAGGAAGCCATGACTGAGTGCACTAATTGATATCTCCCCCCCCCCCCCATTCCTTCCCACTTACCTGACTTATTGGGGCTTCATGAAGCTTCACCTTGAATCGGGGCAGCCATTCTGGAGAAGATTGGACTTCAGTGGAGAAGTCTTCTGCCTCCACACCACATCTGAGAAAGCAGAGCATAATAATGGTCCTGAATTAGAGTGGTTGTCTTAACTATAAGATAGGGTTCTGAGAAGAAGTCCTGTGAGCAGTGGTGGTACTGTGGAGGACCCATGAGTTGTAGACCTACCCATCCACAATCAGATCCCATTGTGTGATGCCATTTTGGCCAGGAAATGTGGCCCAACAGTCCTTCAGCGCAGCTGTGGGGTCTGGACTCTGCACATCTGCCTGGAAGTAGAGGACATCAGCGGGCTGCACTGATACTGGGAAGTCTCCATCCTGGTAAAAGGCCGAGTAGCTCTCATCTGTGTGTAAAGAGTTGTGTTATGGTTTAAAGCAGGAGGAAGGTTGTAGGTAATGCCAGCATATCATGGAGAACACCCAGGAGATCCACCACCCCAAAACCTCACCTTTAGCAAGTTTCAGGTCAGACACACGAGTCCCGGCTCTCCTTCGTAAGACTAGAAAACAAAAAATGAACTCGTGATTGCAACTGTATGCCTCAAGAAATGCACCTAACATCTCAGTGGCCAAGCGCCATATGTTGACTTTATCTAGTTTCCTTGGCTACACAGATTGAGTAATACGGTGACTGTCCACATGTCAGAAGCCAAACGATCATGGAGACCCAGAGCAGATCTTGCTGCTAGATTGACTAAGGCCTCATTCAAAGCCAGGAGTGGAACCTTCAGAGAAACCTATAATTGAAAGATTGACAACAGTTCTGTCTGACAAAGTCCTGGTTTTGGCAAATCCTGATGTGTGAATGAGGCCTAAATGTGAGCTGATGGCTCTTACTAGGAGCTATGTACCAGATTCTGCAGCCATAAAGGTCCACCAAGCCACACTAACATGCAGCCTTGGGATCCGCCCTCCCTGAAGATTTGTCACTGATCTGTGCACATGATCCACCCAACTGACACATCCAAGTAGAAGTGCAGACACCAACCAGGTAAGTGGTGTTTTGGGAAATTGAGACATTTCTATTTTAGGGTTTTTTGGTGGGACCACATCCTCCTGTGCATGTTTGTCAAATTAAACTACACATTTAAGATCTAATCAGAGCCCAGGCACTATGGAGAACATTACTAGAGCCACCTTTTGGCCTGGTTGCACCGGCTCCAGGAATGCTGTTCCGATACTGGGCGCCAAGCCACAATGTCTCCCTGATTGGGTATCTACAGCGTAAGGTCAACCTAGAATGTAGAAGACATGAGGTTAGAGATGGCTCCACAACAGCAAGAAAGATCAGATGATTGAAGTCCATCACCTATATGATGAATCCCTAGAGATGATTGGTTGTTCTGGAAACAGCACCTCACGATCGAAAGTCACTTCATTCTCGTACACCAGGTAGTCACCATCAAACTGGAAACAAGGTGGTTAGATTGTAATCGGAAAATTGAAATATAAAGCTAGTCCACCGCCATGTTAGCCTTTTAGCTGGCTGGTGGTTCTAAAGACAAGACACCTATACCCCAAGTCTACATTAAAGATTTTGGCAGTCTACCCTAGAGCTTCTCATAGCTTAAAGGCGTTTTGTGAGCATGAACCTTAGGCTACACCAACATACTGGACCCCTGAAGATATTGGTCATCGCACTGGAAACAAGTGTAGTCTTACCCGGCGGGTGGTCCCACACATGTAGGCTGCAAAGGTGAACAGGGCCTTGTCAGATGTGGCCTCCCTAGGAGTGCAGGTGGGATCCCTCAAATGGGCTTTGTGGGCATCGAATGCAGGTTTTGTGACCGTACTGTCGACCACAGCGATCATTGTGCCGTTGGAGAGGCAGACTGCAGTATAGAGAGTCATGTTAGCCATAGGCTTCTGAAAGGCAATGGTTGTCATGAGAAGGCTACTCACGTAGACCCCGTGTAGGGAAGGGGCAGCTGACTGCATGAGAGAACTTTATTTCCTGAGTGATATTGTGACGAAATGTGAAGTTTACGCTGGCGACTGACACATCCAACCCGACTACCTGGAACACATTAAAAACAGGAGAGACATACAAGACTCATCTACGCAACCTCCAAAGGCCGCTTTATAGCAGTTCCTGCATCCATTCACAGGTCCTCAGATGTGGAAAGATGGCCAATGTCAGTGAGCATGGCCCAATGTTTTAGACCGTTAAATTTAGACAATAATTTAGTTGCAGATACACGATCTGGTGATTTACCTCATAGGTCAGGCCCACAGCGGTATATGGCACCTCAATGTCCAAAGCGGTCGGTGAATTTCGGACAATAATATTCTGAGAAGTGATCAGGGCATTGTTCAGAGGGAGTTCCCGGATGTATGGCAGCCAGTGGTAGTCCATATTTCCCCTTACAACATTGATGACCAGACGGTCATTTTCACAGTGACTGGTGATGCTCGGTGGCACTGGGAGGTGAAATATCACATCAGGTATAGCTATGCAGATCATGGTGGCACACAACGAACACAACTTACCGGCATCCTCGATTACACATTCCACCACACCAGAGTACGTCAGATTCTTGTTTTGGGGCATGAGGACCAGGATGTAGGTCACGTAGAGTCTATATCTCCTTTTTGCACCACCAAGATACTAGGGAATGAAGGAAACATGAGCCAATATACCATGACAGTCATTGCCACAAAAGTTGACCAATTAATGCCAAGTCACAATAAGTCCCCAAAAGGAAGAGATTTTTCCCCTAGAAGTGTAGCGCCCCTGAACCCCTCAGAGCATTACAAGGTACGGCATCCCTCCGAAGATGCAGGGCCTACACCCAGGGACCTGGAAGACCAGTGCTGTAACAGGAAGACATTAAAATCCCCGTTTTCCCTCATCCCCAAAGACAGACTAGAATTGGACCCAATGGATGGCCACAGAGGTAGAGCAGATTCAGTCCACTAGACAATGGCCAAGTGGGAGGGGACAAGATGAGTCAGCTAGGGAGTGAGAATGGCATGACTGCTGACACGGGAGTGTAGCGGTGACCTGAGGGCCCCAGCGTGTGGTTGCCGTGGAGTACGGCAACGTACTCTCGGAACTATAGCACCGACGGGGCACAGCCCTAGCTCAGGCAAATGCTCCAGGCTGACCTGACAAATCTGCACACAGTGAGGGGACAATCCAGGACCTCACTGACCCTAGAAGTCCGGGGGCACCAGCAGTAACGGGAGAACCAGGGACCAGAACGGAACACTTGACCCTACAGGGCTCACACTGCCTGCTGTACGGACCAGAGACTGAGAAACAGGAGGGGGACTCCCAGACGAGCCAAGCCACGGGGACCAATCAACTTGAAAAAGAAGCCACCAGGTCATCAATTCAGCACTGGAACTAAGGGAACCAGAGGTGAATACCAGCCTTCCTCCAGGTACCAGTTACAATCTATGTGAGTAAAGTGAACCAGTTAAACACCAACCCCTTGTGTGGCCTCCCTTTCTTTCTGCTCCTAACTCCATCACTAACCCCTGGGGCCCTGGCCCTACTTGCGGAGAGCCCAACATCCAAGCTGCCGTCAACACCAGCCCCAGTGGAGACTGCAGTGACAGTTCCATCACCATAACCCGCAACCTGCAAGTGGTGTCACTACAAACTTTATTGAACATTCCCTTGCATATAAACCCCTTTTAAAGTGACCCCCAGGGTCACGGAACCAGGCAATGGCCACCTAGTGACACATCCCAGTATACTGCCCAGGACAGAGTACCCCATAGCCCTGGGCGGCACAGAAACAGTACCACCATTGTTCACAGGGAGTGCTTGATAATACAGCCAAGCCCAATTTGAATACCAAACAGCCCCAACACCACTTAATTCCTACCGTCTGTTCCACAACTGGGTCTGAGAATGGCACTGTAAGATAAAAGGCCTGAGTGTTGTTGGGATTCATGGCAGTCTCAAGAGTCATCTGTCTCCGGGGCAATTCATCAAGGGTAAGTGGCACCGCGTAGATTATGAAGGACTTGACGCTCATGTCGGAGTAGAAGTTTCCCAGGGAGACATTGAAGTAGCCATCTTCTTTAATGGTGTCTAGAAGGGGGTTGAAGGATAACTGCTGAATCTCTGTAGACTTCAGACTCTGCCTTGGAGGCCAACTCCTTTACTAAACACTGGGATCATACTTACGGTTCAGAAATACAGGAACATGGACAACCTTAGGGGCAACGATTGGCTTGTATGATGTATGTGTGGTAGAGTCATCTTCATTAATGCCCAACCACTGGCGCTGTAGGAGGAGGTGGATCCTGTACCCAGTCATGTAGGTGTTATTCACGATATCAGTCTGAAAACAGAAAAGTCAAACCAGAGAAATTCATGAAGCACCATGTTAAAGATGTGGTGAATGGGAACAAGGGATTGAATTCAACTGGAACCAAGTAAAAAGCTGGGGAAAGTACCTGGAAGTGTTGATTTTTGAAGTGGTGTAGGAATTTATAGGGGGTCCAGGTGGTTATGTTTCTCCAAGTTCAGGGAGAAAAGCTAGAATAGGGCAACGTCTAGGCTATGACATGTTCCCCTTGCCACATGAGTTAGAAACTGAATGCTTACAGACTTGCATTTGTCTAATGACTGGTACTTAGCTTTTACTCATTAAAAAGGGACAGGAACGTAAGATTTCAGTACAAGTCAAGGATTAAGTCATGTAGGCCTTTTGGCTTTCCAAAGCCATCTTTAGAGCTTTGGGTTAGTTGGAAACTGAAGAGGTTCACAGCTCCCTTTTAAAGACTATAGTCAGGGAGAGGCGTCATCCAAGTAAAGGGGGGCCATGCAAGCCAATTTGGAGAATGGTGCACAAATGCAAGTTTACACGATGCCCCAACCTTGGAGCAGCCAGATTAGGTGTGCCAAGATACAAACCTAGTTGAAAGTTGTTTTGGTTGGTACCCCTCCCTTCCCAATGATCAGGGCTAAACTATTCATTCCGAGTGGAGTGGTAATTCCATGGTTTGTTGTACAGAACCAGTTGCTGAGATGTTTCTGAACATAGGGAGTCTTCCACCGATCTGGAGAATTTTAGACTCCAAGTGTCAGTTTGAAACAATTGTTGAAGAGTCAGAAGGATGTTTGAGAAGTGTGAGACGTAGCAAGAGAAGGGTGAAGAGTATAGACCCTGAGAGCATACCAAGGCTGAATTGAGGTTATGTTTACCAGTATAGCCAGTGCTGTAGAACCAGACATGCAGATTGTGGAATCACCACATTTGGGATAGAACATTTCCACCAACCTCGATGTAACCCCCAGGAGCTCCATATGGAATGGTCACCTCCACTTCATTAAAGTCAGAACGCAAGATGTATTGGTATGCCGTCATTTGTGTTGAGGTTACAAGTTTTCCATTGACCCCCATGGCAAAGTCGTTAGTGGTGAAGTCTCCACTGATTAGAGGGCTGAGGACGGCAGGAGAGAGCCAGGAGAGCGCATCATCTGTGAACACTGGAGGATCTGTACAGAATGGAGTTAATTATAGGATGTATTGTCCATTAGCGACCACCAAACAGCTTTACTGTACACCATTACCTCTAGGACATGCAATTGTAGTGTCCACGATGATCCGGAGAAGCGTTTGTGAATACAACATATTGCTCGCGACGACATCAAGATGGAAGTTACCAGTCTACAGAGAATTTTAAGGAGTTAAGCTGGCCAAGATTAGACCATAGAGATGCCAACATGTGGACCACCTCCCAGATTCCTGGGCGTACTATACCTCAACAATTTGGGACTCTTGTGTGACATATGGGGACCTGAAGAGCACTCTAGTCACTGTTGCATTGACACCATAGCCCTTGTTGATTGCTTCTTGGGCTGGAATCGGTACGTTTGAGTTGTTGAACCAAACTTGCCACCTCTGAGAGATGCTAACCTGCATTTAGGATACAAGATAATTAAAAACTACATTATGGTATACCAATCTGAACAACTTTAATATAAGAAGCTGGGGGGGCATGTGGCAAAGCTTAAAAGGGTTGTCCCCCCATGGATTCTCTTTGGTAGATGCCGAGCACCAGAGTAGCCATATTTCATAAACTAAAGGTCCAGTCACACTAAGCAACTTACCAGCGATCCCAACAACGATAAGGATCGCTGGTAAGTTGCTAGGAGGTTGCTGGTGAGCTGTCACACTGCGACGCTCCAGCGATCCCACCAGCAACCTGACCTGGCAGGGATCGCTGGAGCGTGGCTACACGAGTTGCTGGTGAGCTCACCAGCAACCAGTGACAAGCCCCCAGTCTCCTAGTTACAGCACACATCAGGTTAATTAACCCGATGTGTGCTGCAGCTAAATGTGCACAGAGCAGGGAGCAGCGCACAATGCTTAGCGCTGGCTCCCTGCTCTCCTAGCTACAGCACACATCGGGTTAATTAACCCGATGTGTGCTGCAGCTACATGTGCACACAGCAGGAGCCGGCACTGACAGTGAGAGCAGCGGAGGCTGGTATCAAAGGTAAATATCGGGTAACCAAGGACAGGGCTTCTTGGTTACCCGATGTTTACATTGGTTACCAGCCTCCGCAGAAGCCGGCTCCTGCTGCCTGCACATTTAGTTGTTGCTGTCTCGCTGTCACACACAGCGATCTGTGCTTCACAGCGGGACAGCAACAACTAAAAAATGGCCCAGGACATTCAGCAACAACCAACGACCTCACAGCAGGGGCCAGGTTGTTGCTGGATGTCACACACAGCAACATCGCTAGCAACGTCACAAAAGTTGTTCGTTACCAGCGATGTTGCTAGCGATGTTGCTTAGTGTGACGGGGCCTTAAGTTGTACCTAGATTAGGAGCCACCAACTGCAGATTACCACCAAGTAGTGGGTAAACTAATTCCATCTACAGTAGTTTTAAGTAGGTCAATGGGCAAAGTGGCCAGGTTTCACCATTACAGAAGCCTACTCACCACAGGTCCAGATAGAGTAATAATCTTTAAAATGGCTGGAGGAATAATCCTTGTAACAGATACCTGGAAACCAGATTAAAAGATTATGAGACCATAAAGAAAACCCTAGTTTTCTTAAACATCCAACCAGACAGCAGAACTTGTAAGGCCTAGTGATGAGCGAGCACCACCATCATGCTCAGTATGCGTAACAAGCAGTCAGACGCACTCAACTCATGTACCGATTATAATGGAAGTCAATCATTTTTTCTGGAAGATCGATAGAAGTACCGAGCATGGTAATACGTGCTCATCACTAGTTAGGACATCTGGTGGCCAAAGTAGCGGTCACAAAGTGATGAGGGATTTCAATTATATATCATGATTTGTAGGCCTCACCTCCATATAGTTCTCCTCACAAACGATCTCCCTGATGTCCCAGGTATCAGGGATACAGGACATGGACACGGGATAGAGGGCAAATCGACCGTTTTGGTTTACCCTGAATTGCACCTTAGTATCGAATTGCTGGTCATTCTGAAAACAATCCAGAAGGAAGATAATAAGTGACAAGACATCCCAGCCAGGCTCATGTAGACACCAATATGCTTTTAAGCCCTTATGAAGGATGGACACTTACTATATTTTTCACCCAGCAGCCAAGGAAGGAAATCCTGACTTCCACATTGTCATACACATCGTTGGTGATGGTGTAGCCGCACTGTGTTGCCCGGTTTGTCTGCATCACATCTGGGAAGCCAGTGTCATCTGCAACAAAAGATGGTGAGATTGCAAGCTGAAAATGTCTGCCAGAGCCAGATGTGGATGGGTAACTTACTCAATGCCTCCAACTGCCATTGTTTAGACTCCAAAAAGGTTTTATCCACCAAGATCCAGAAGGAACGTGACCGACATTCTGTCTGGAGGACACCTATATAAAGATATGGTCAGGTTGATTAGAGAAGGAGCCAGCCACATAATCTCCTTAGAGTTAAGACAACTAGAAAGTCATGGGAAGATCTTCAAGATATCTAGATCCGTTTCCCCAGAAAGTGCCCCACCCGATCACATGGAGTACTGCAGCTCAGCCCAAGACATTAGTAACTAGACAACCCGTGGACATTTGTGGTGTTTTTTTCTCTGGTAACCCTTGTCTTTGTTGACCTTGGGGTGTCCCTCTGCCAAGATATGCAAGTCAAAAGGTCTGTGGAGCCTGTTAGGAGTCTCGACACAGAAAATAGCCAGATATTCCTCCGGGAAGGATCTAGCCAAGGAGTGGCTCTTTTTAGGAGACCAGCACAACCACCATACCAAGTGGCGCTTTTAGTCAATATCCAACTTTTGACAAGTTTAAAGATATGACAAAGGAAATATCAGTGTCGAGACTCTTAACAGAGGCTCCACGGACCTTTTTGATTTGCATACTTCCAAGGGGCTAATGCACCTAGGATATCACTGTGTTGAGCGCCTTTGTTGGCTGCTGGCAGTGTTTTCTCTGGCTGGTCTCCGAGATCAGTGATTTGTCTCTGCCAAGATAGGTAGCCATCAGCACATTTACCACATCAAATCAAGACACACATTTCTCAAGTTCCTCTATGGCATATCTTGTACCCCCCCCCTCCCAACAATGGGATATCATGATGGCCACAACAATTTTATGGGAGGTGGGGGAAGCAGGGACTTTAAATGGCACATAGACTTTAAGACTAATTTGAGGTAGTTTAAGATTTAGGTCAGGTTTAGATTCCTCATCAGTTCTAGCTTGTCCCAGGAGAGTCTACTCCCGTTCTCCATATAGGACATAGCGTTCTCAAACACTAAGAGCCCAGAAACAAAAGTTGAGTTTGGACTTAATGTAAAAGACATTAACTTACCCGAAGGGAAGTTCTGTGTTTGTGCCAATGAAGGAGCGCTCAGAGAGAGAAACGTCACTCTGAAACCAAGAGGGGGTCATGTTAATAACCTGAAAACTAGGACGACAAGTTACTGTGCACCAGCCAGAATCAGAACAAGACATCCGGTATTAGAAACAAAAGCCAAGAAGAGCACAGCTACAGTACAAAAACCAGACATAAGCAGCACCGTGCAACACACCATACACCATACACCATACACCATACACCATACACCATACACCATACACCATACACCATACACCATACACCATACACCATACACCATACACCATACACCATACACCATACACCATACACCATACACCATACACCATACACCATACACCATACACTCCGGCTATAAGCAGCACCAGCTACACACACACACACCATACACTCCGGCTATAAGCAGCACCAGCTACACACACACGCTATAAGCAGCACCAGCCACACACACACACACACACGCTATAAGCACCAGCCACACACACACACACACACACACACACACACACACAATACACTCCGGCTATAAGCAGCACCACACACACACACACACACACACACACACACACACACAATACACTCCGGCTATAAGCAGCACCACACACACACACACACACACACACAATACACTCCGGCTATAAGCAGCACCACACACACACACACACACACACACACACACACACACACACAATACACTCCGGCTATAAGCAGCACCACACACACACACACACACACACAACACTCCGGCTATAAGCAGCAACACACACACACACACACACACACAATACACTCCGGCTATAAGCAGCACCACACACACACACACACACACACACACACACAATACACTCCGGCTATAAGCAGCACCACACACACACACACACAATACACTCCGGCTATAAGCAGCACCACACACACACACACACAATACACTCCGGCTATAAGCAGCACCACACACACACACACACACACACACACACACACACACACAATACACTCCGGCTATAAGCAGCACCACACACACACACACACACACACACACACACACACACACACACACACACAATACACTCCGGCTATAAGCAGCACCACACACACACACACACACACACAACACTCCGGCTATAAGCAGCAACACACACACACACACACACACACACAATACACTCCGGCTATAAGCAGCACCACACACACACACAATACACTCCGGCTATAAGCAGCACCACACACACACACACACACACACAAACACTCCGGCTATAAGCAGCACCACACACACACACACACACACACACACAATACACTCCGGCTATAAGCAGCACCACACACACACACACACACACACACAACACTCCGGCTATAAGCAGCAACACACACACACACACACACACACACAATACACTCCGGCTATAAGCAGCACCACACACACACACAATACACTCCGGCTATAAGCAGCACCACACACACACACACACACACACAAACACTCCGGCTATAAGCAGCACCACACACACACACACACACACACACACACACACACACAACACTCCGGCTATAAGCAGCAACACACACACACACACAACACTCCGGCTATAAGCAGCAACACACACACACACACACACAACACTCCGGCTATAAGCAGCAACACACACACACACACACACACACAATACACTCCGGCTATAAGCAGCACCACACACACACACACACACACACACACACAATACACTCCGGCTATAAGCAGCACCACACACACAACACTCCGGCTATAAGCAGCAACACACACACAATACACTCCGGCTATAAGCAGCACCACACACACACACACACAATACACTCCAGCTATAAGCAGCACCACACACACACACACACACACACACACAATACACTCCGGCTATAAGCAGCACCACACACACACACACACACACACACACACACACACAATACACTCCGGCTATAAGCAGCACCACACACACACACACACAATACACTCCGGCTATAAGCAGCACCACACACACACACACACACACACACACACAATACACTCCGGCTATAAGCAGCACCACACACACACACACACACACAATACACTCCGGCTATAAGCAGCACCACACACACACACACACACACACAATACACTCCGGCTATAAGCAGCACCACACACACACACACAATACACTCCGGCTATAAGCAGCACCACACACACACACACACACACACACACACACACACACACACACACACACACACACAATACACTCCGGCTATAAGCAGCACCACACACACACACACACAACACTCCGGCTATAAGCAGCAACACACACACACACACACAACACTCCGGCTATAAGCAGCAACACACACACACAATACACTCCGGCTATAAGCAGCAACACACACACACACACACACACACACACACACAATACACTCCGGCTATAAGCAGCACCACACACACACAATACACTCCGGCTATAAGCAGCACCACACACACACACACACACACACACAATACACTCCGGCTATAAGCAGCACCACACACACACACACACACAATACACTCCGGCTATAAGCAGCACCACACACACACACACACACACTACACTCCGGCTATAAGCAGCACCACACACACACACACACACACACACACACACACACACACACACACACACACAATACACTCCGGCTATAAGCAGCACCACACACACACACACACACACAATACACTCCGGCTATAAGCAGCACCACACACACACACACACACAATACACTCCGGCTATAAGCAGCACCACACACACACACACACACAATACACTCCGGCTATAAGCAGCACCACACACACACACAATACACTCCGGCTATAAGCAGCACCACACACACACACACACACACACACACACACAATACACTCCGGCTATAAGCAGCACCACACACACACACACACACACACACACAATACACTCCGGCTATAAGCAGCACCACACACACACACACACACACACACACACACACACACACAATACACTCCGGCTATAAGCAGCACCACACACACACACACACACACACACACACAATACACTCCGGCTATAAGCAGCACCACACACACACACACACACACACACACACAATACACTCCGGCTATAAGCAGCACCACACACACACACACACAATACACTCCGGCTATAAGCAGCACCACACACACACACACACACACAATACACTCCGGCTATAAGCAGCACCACACACACACACACACACAATACACTCCGGCTATAAGCACTCCGGCTATAAGCAGCAACACACACACCGGCTATAAGCAGCACCAGCTACACACACACACACCATACACTCCGGCTATAAGCAGCAACACACACACACACACACACACACTATAAGCAGCACCAGCTATATACACCATACACTCCGGCTATAAGCAGCACCAGCTATATACACCATACATTCCGGCTATAAGCAGCACCAGCTACACACACACACACACCATACACTCCGGCTATAAGCAGCACCACACACACACACACACAATACACTCCGGCTATAAGCAGCACCACACACACACACACACACAATACACTCCGGCTATAAGCACTCCGGCTATAAGCAGCAACACACACACCGGCTATAAGCAGCACCAGCCACACACACACACACACCATACACTCCGGCTATAAGCAGCACCAGCTATATACACCATACACTCCGGCTATAAGCAGCACCAGCTATATACACCATACATTCCGGCTATAAGCAGCACCAGCTACACACACACCATACACTCCGGCTATAAGCAGCACCAGCTACACACACCATACACTCCGGCTATAAGCAGCACCACACACACACACACACACACACACACACACTCTCCGGCTATAAGCAGCAACACACACACCGGCTATAAGCAGCACCAGCCACACACACACACCATACACTCCGGCTATAAGCAGCACCAGCTATATACACCATACACTCCGGCTATAAGCAGCACCAGCTACACACACACACACCATACACTCCGGCTATAAGCAGCACCAGCTACACACACCATACACTCCGGCTATAAGCAGCACCAGCTACACACACACACCATACACTCCGGCTATAAGCAGCACCAGCTACACACACACACCATACATTCCGGCTATAAGCAGCACCAGCTATATACACCATACATTCCGGCTATAAGCAGCACCAGCTATATACACCATACATTCCGGCTATAAGCAGCACCAGCTATATACACCATACATTCCGGCTATAAGCAGCACCAGCTATATACACCATACATTCCGGCTATAAGCAGCACCAGCTATATACACCATACATTCCGGCTATAAGCAGCACCACACACACACACACCATACATTCCGGCTATAAGCAGCAACACACACACACACACCATACATTCCGGCTATAAGCAGCAACACACACACCATACATTCCGGCTATAAGCAGCCACACACACACCATACATTCCGGCTATAAGCAGCCACACACACACCATACATTCCGGCTATAAGCAGACACACACACACCATACATTCCGGCTATAAGCAGACACACACACACCATACATTCCGGCTATAAGCAGACACACACACACCATACATTCCGGCTATAAGCAGACACACACACACCATACATTCCGGCTATAAGCAGACACACACACACCATACATTCCGGCTATAAGCAGACACACACACACCATACATTCCGGCTATAAGCAGACACACACACACCATACATTCCGGCTATAAGCAGACACACACACACCATACATTCCGGCTATAAGCAGACACACACACACCATACATTCCGGCTATAAGCAGACACACACACACCATACATTCCGGCTATAAGCAGACACACACACACCATACATTCCGGCTATAAGCAGACACACACACACCATACATTCCGGCTATAAGCAGACACACACACACCATACATTCCGGCTATAAGCAGACACACACACACCATACATTCCGGCTATAAGCAGACACACACACACCATACATTCCGGCTATAAGCAGACACACACACACCATACATTCCGGCTATAAGCAGACACACACACACACACACACACACACACACACACACACACACACACACACACACACACACACACACACACACACACACACACACACACACACACACACACACACACACACACACACACACACACACACACACACACACACACACACACACACACACACACACACACACACACACACACACACACACACACACACACACACACACACACTCCGGCTATAAGCAGCACCAGCCACACACACACACACCATACACTCCGGCTATAAGCAGCACCACACACACACACTCCGGCTATAAGCAGCAACACACACACCGGCTATAAGCAGCACCAGCCACACACACACACACACCATACACTCCGGCTAAAAGCAGCACCAGCTATATACACCATACACTCCGGCTATAAGCAGCACCAGCTACACACACACCATACACTCCGGCTATAAGCAGCACCAGCTACACACCATACACTCCGGCTATAAGCAGCACCAGCTACACACACACACCATACACTCCGGCTATAAGCAGCACCAGCTACACACACACACCATACACTCCGGCTATAAGCAGCACCAGCTACACACACACACACCATACACTCCGGCTATAAGCAGCACCAGCTACACACACACACACCGGCTATAAGCAGCACCAGCTACACACACACACCATACACTCCGGCTATAAGCAGCACCAGCTACACACACACACACACACACACACACACACACACCATACACTCCGGCTATAAGCAGCACCAGCTACACACACACACACACCATACACTCCGGCTATAAGCAGCACCAGCTACACACACACACACACACACACACACACACCATACACTCCGGCTATAAGCAGCACCAGCTACACACACACCATACACTCCGGCTATAAGCAGCACCAGCTACACACACACACCATACACTCCGGCTATAAGCAGCACCAGCTACATACCATACACTCCGGCTATAAGCAGCACCACACACACACACACACCATACACTCCAGCTATAAGCAGCACCAGCTACACACACACACACACACCATACACTCCGGCTATAAGCAGCACCAGCTACACACACACACACACACCATACACTCCGGCTATAAGCAGCACCAGCTACACACACACACACACACACACACACACACACCATACACTCCGGCTATATGCAGCACCAGCTATATACACCATACACTCCGGCTATAAGCAGCACCAGCTACACACACACACCATACACTCCGGCTATAAGCAGCACCAGCTACACACACACCATACACTCCGGCTATAAGCAGCACCAGCTACACACACACACACCATACACTCCGGCTATAAGCAGCACCAGCTACACACACACACACCATACACTCCGGCTATAAGCAGCACCAGCTACACACACACACACCATACACTCCGGCTATAAGCAGCACCAGCTACACACACACACACACCATACACTCCGGCTATAAGCAGCACCAGCTACACACACACACACACCATACACTCCGGCTATAAGCAGCACCAGCTACACACACACACCATACACTCCGGCTATAAGCAGCACCAGCTACACACACACACACACACACACACACACACACACCATACACTCCGGCTATAAGCAGCACCAGCTACACACACACACACCATACACTCCGGCTATAAGCAGCACCAGCTACACACACACACACACACACACACCATACACTCCGGCTATAAGCAGCACCAGCTACACACACACCATACACTCCGGCTATAAGCAGCACCAGCTACAGCTATAAGCAGCACCAGCTACATACCATACACTCCGGCTATAAGCAGCACCAGCTACACACACACACACCATACACTCCGGCTATAAGCAGCACCAGCTACACACACACACACCATACACTCCGGCTATAAGCAGCACCAGCCACACACACACACACACCATACACTCCGGCTATAAGCAGCACCAGCCACACACACACACACACCATACACTCCGGCTATAAGCAGCACCAGCCACACACACACACACACCATACACTCCGGCTATAAGCAGCACCAGCCACACACACACACACACCATACACTCCGGCTATAAGCAGCACCAGCCACACACACACACACACCATACACTCCGGCTATAAGCAGCACCAGCCACACACACACACACCATACACTCCGGCTATAAGCAGCACCAGCTACACACACACACACACACACACACACACACACACACACACACACACACACACACACACACACACACACACACACACACACACACACACACACACACACACACACACACACACACACACACACACACACACACACACACACACACACACACACACACACACACACACACACACCATACACTCCGGCTATAAGCAGCACCAGCCACACACACACACACACCATACACTCCGGCTATAAGCAGCACCAGCCACACACACACACACACCATACACTCCGGCTATAAGCAGCACCAGCCACACACACACACACACCATACACTCCGGCTATAAGCAGCACCAGCCACACACACACACACACCATACACTCCGGCTATAAGCAGCACCAGCTACACACACACACACACACACACACACACACACACACACACACACACACACACACACACACACACACACACACACACACACACACACACACACACACACACACACACACACACACACACACACACACACACACACACACACACACACACACACACACACACACACACACACACACACACACACACACACACACACACACACACACACACACACACACACACACACACACACACACACACACACACACACACACACACACACACACACACACACACACACACACACACACACACACACACACACACACACACACACACACACACACACACACACACACACACACACACACACACACACACACACACACACACACACACACACACACACACACACACACACACACACACACACACACACACACACACACACACACACACACACACACACACACACACACACACACACACACACACACACACACACACACACACACACACACACACACACACACACTCCGGCTATAAGCAGCACCAGCTACACACACACACACACCATACACTCCGGCTATAAGCAGCACCAGCTACACACACACACACACACACACACCATACACTCCGGCTATAAGCAGCACCAGCTACACACACACCATACACTCCGGCTATAAGCAGCACCAGCTACATACCATACACTCCGGCTATAAGCAGCACCACACACACACACACCATACACTCCAGCTATAAGCAGCACCAGCTACACACACACACACCATACACTCCGGCTATAAGCAGCACCAGCTACACACACACACACACCATACACTCCGGCTATAAGCAGCACCAGCTACACACACACACACACCATACACTCCGGCTATAAGCAGCACCAGCTACACACACACACACACACACACACACACACACACACCATACACTCCGGCTATATGCAGCACCAGCTATATACACCATACACTCCGGCTATAAGCAGCACCAGCTACACACACACCATACACTCCGGCTATAAGCAGCACCAGCTACACACACACACACACCATACACTCCGGCTATAAGCAGCACCAGCTACACACACACACCATACACTCCGGCTATAAGCAGCACCAGCTACACACACACACCATACACTCCGGCTATAAGCAGCACCAGCTACACACACACACCATACACTCCGGCTATAAGCAGCACCAGCTACACACACACACACACCATACACTCCGGCTATAAGCAGCACCAGCTACACACACACACACCATACACTCCGGCTATAAGCAGCACCAGCTACACACACACACACCATACACTCCGGCTATAAGCAGCACCAGCTACACACACACACACCATACACTCCGGCTATAAGCAGCACCAGCTACACACACACACCATACACTCCGGCTATAAGCAGCACCAGCTACACACACACACCATACACTCCGGCTATAAGCAGCACCAGCTACACACACACCATACACTCCGGCTATAAGCAGCACCAGCTACACACACACCATACACTCCGGCTATAAGCAGCACCAGCTACACACACACCATACACTCCGGCTATAAGCAGCACCAGCTACACACACACACCATACACTCCGGCTATAAGCAGCACCAGCTACACACACACACCATACACTCCGGCTATAAGCAGCACCAGCTACACACACACACCATACACTCCGGCTATAAGCAGCACCAGCTACACACACACACCATACACTCCGGCTATAAGCAGCACCAGCTACACACACACACCATACACTCCGGCTATAAGCAGCACCAGCTACACACACACACCATACACTCCGGCTATAAGCAGCACCAGCTACACACACACACCATACACTCCGGCTATAAGCAGCACCAGCTACACACACACACCATACACTCCGGCTATAAGCAGCACCAGCTACACACACACACCATACACTCCGGCTATAAGCAGCACCAGCTACACACACACACCATACACTCCGGCTATAAGCAGCACCAGCTACACACACACACCATACACTCCGGCTATAAGCAGCACCAGCTACACACACACACCATACACTCCGGCTATAAGCAGCACCAGCTACACACACACACACCATACACTCCGGCTATAAGCAGCACCAGCTACACACACACACACCATACACTCCGGCTATAAGCAGCACCAGCTACACACACACCATACACTCCGGCTATAAGCAGCACCAGCTACATACCATACACTCCGGCTATAAGCAGCACCAGCTACATACCATACACTCCGGCTATAAGCAGAACCAGCTATATACCATACACTCCGGCTATAAGCAGCACCAGCTATATTCCATACACTCCGGCTATAAGCAGCAACTTGCACCAGATATATACCATAAGCTCCAGATATAAGCAAAGTCATACAGCTATATCCCATAAGCTATGGATATAGGCAGCAACTTGCACCAGATATATACCATAAGCTCCAGATATAGGCAGTAGCAGCTCTATACCAGAAACTCCAGATATAAGTAGCACCATAAGCTTTGGATATAAGCGGCACTGTGCACCAGCTATATACTATAGACTCCAGATATAAGCAGCACCATGACTCAGCTGTGTACCATACATTCCAGATATAAGCAGAGTCACACACCAGCTATATACCATAAGCTCCAGATATAAGCAGCACCATGCACCAGCTATATAGTACCATACACCCCAGATATAAGCAAAGTCATACAGCTATATGCCAGAAGCTCCAGATATAAGCAGCACCAGCTATATGCCATAAGCTATGGATATAGGCAGCACCATGCACCAGCTATATACTATAAGCTCCATGCATTAGGAATATAGCAGAAGAGAAAAAAACACTGCTGAGCCTTGTAGTACCACAGCCAGCACACACTGCAGACCAATGCCACCTACCCAACAAGGAGTATAAAGTACATGACTATGGCACCCGGTCAGCAGCCCAGACCAGCCACACCACAACCAGTCACTAAAAAGCCAGGATAGACCTAGACTGAGCTTCCCTGGAGGCCTCTTATAACGAGGCGGCCAGGTGACCCCAATATGGCCACTAATCACTGATCAGGCCCTCACAGCTCTGATGGCAGAGCGTCCATCAACCGAGAGTGCCCACGCTGTGTAGTTTTGCCGCATATTTTCAGAAATCTGCAGCAAAATCTGCACGTCCATTGAGAAGCCAGCAAAGGCCCCACTCACACTTGCGCTATTTTGACGCAAACGGAATCCGACACTAATGTAGTACAGTTCATTTATTTACAGTGGAAGCGCGACATCGTGTGGACACAAGCGGGTACTGCATGACACACATACGCGCCATAGTAACGCGCTTCCACTGTAAATAAATCAACTGTACTACATTAGTGACGGATTCCGTTTGCGTCGAAATAGCGCAAGTGTGAAACTAGCCTTAGGCTACTTTCACACATCCGGTTTGAGCCCTGCGGCTCAATCCGGCTGTGAAAACTATGCAACGGATGCGGTGAAAACACCGCATCCTTTGCATAAGTTTTTACATGCGGCCGGTCCGGTTTTTTCCGGTTGCGGCATGCTACTGAGCATGCGCAGTGGAAAATACCGCATGCGGCGACCGGATGCGTTTTTTTTCCGCATCGCGCCGCATCCGGCCTCCATAGGGATGCATTGAAAAATGCGCCGCAGCGGCCGGATGCGGCGCGATGCGGTGTTTTTTGCCGGAGCAAAAAACGTTGCAGGGAACGTTCGATCCGGCCGCCGCATCGGCTACATCTGCCGCATGCGGCAAAAACCGGACCGAACGCAAGCCCCTGCGGCACAATGCGGCACTAATGTAAGTCAATGCAAAAAAAACCGCAATCGGCGTTACAAAAGCCGGTTGCGGTTTTTCTGCAGAACGCCGTATTGTGCCGCAGAGCAAAAATCCGGATGTGTGAAAGTACCCTTAGTCTATGAGAATTCAGAAGTGCTGTGCGCACGTTGAGTATTTTTCCCTTGCGTATTTGATGCAGATTTCTTATATTTCTGCACCAAATCTGCACCAAATACGCAAGGGAGAAATGAGCAACATGGGCACAGCACTTCTGAATTCTCATAGACTTTGCTGGCTTCACAATGGACATGCAGATTTTACTGCAGATTTCTGAAAATCCGCCTCAGAACCACCCAGCGTGGGCACTGGGCCTTATTTTACGTGTCCCCTAATAAAATCTGCTGCAGTTTACAGTGAAGCTGTTTGGGGTTTACAAGAGCGGCCCCCAGACAGGGGTCTCACCCGCACCCCAGGAGGTGAATGTCCCCTTAGGCCGGGGCTCTATGGGGGTTATACAGGTTTCCAGGGAAACGCATGGCGACAATGATGTGTATTCCTATGGGATAGTGTGAGGGCCTGTGTCTCCTCCACCTGCAACGTTGGTTTATTTGTGACATTCGCAGGCGATTGATAATCAGGCGCCATTTTAAAGAAAACACCCAACTGCTGTACATTAGAAATATGCGCGACAACAGCCGCCTCACCTAATCACCGAGGTGTCCGTTGCTAAGTAACAGATTACACTTGGTGGCGGAGTTCAGGGCCCGTTCCCGCTTTATTCGGGCCCTTGGGTGGTAGAATCAAGTGGCCGCATCACCTAATCACGAGGTGTCCGTTGCTAAGTAACAGATTACACTTGGTGGCAGAGTTCGGGGCCACTTTACGCCCTTTGTGTAGACCCTCCTCTGCTTCCGATTTTTCCTTACCATCCACGACCCATAACTGTTTTCTATTTTTTTTGTCAATAAAGTTGCGTTAGAGCTAGTTTTTCACGAGGGAATGAGATTTTTCATGGTTTTTTTTTAGTAAAAAACTACTATTTGTTTTTTACTCACAAAAAAAACCATGAAAAATCTCTAAAAAAAAAACAACAAAAAAACGCTTCACTCTCCTTATTCTTTTCTATTGTACGATCACTTTCCTCTTCCTATGTTCGGACTTTTGAGTCTTTTTTGTTTTTTCTTATCCCACCAGGCATTTTTTTAAAAACTGAAGTAGAAAAGAAAAACAAATTGCCGGCGGTCCCTTCTCTGAAGCGGCTCCTAATGGAAAATGCTCCAAATTAGTCCAATCCAAAGGCTGAAAAAAAAAAAAAAAAAAGAAATAAAAAAAAGCCACCGTAACAAAAATTCTTCAAAAACAGCTTCAAAGAATGAAAAACTCTAAAAGCTCCCAGAAGAAGCCGCGTTTCCTGGAGCAGTTTTTAACCACTTCAAAACAATTTACCCCATTCATTTGCTTTATTATTATTATTATTATTATTATTTTTTTTTTACTTTATTTGTTTAATCCCTTTTTGGTATTAGTTATGTCTTTTTGCTCAATATTCTTCAATGTGGTGCACGGAGCTGTTCAGGAGTTTTGCGTGAAATAAAAAACGCCCTTTATTTTTGTGTTTAAACTGTTTTGTGATTAATTTATTTTTAGCACAAAATGTTAGATCTTCTGTTTAAAATGTTGCAAAATCTGCCCCCAAAATATTTGGTGTGCAAAGAATCAACCCGGAGGAGGGGGGGGGATCGCTGCGAGGAAATGGGGGGAGGTGATTGCTGCGAGGAAATGGGGGGAGGTGATTGCTGTGGGAAAGTGGGGGGGAGGTGATTGCTGTGGGGAAGTGGGGGGGGGGGGGGTGATTGCTGTGGGAAGTGGGGGGGAGGTGACTGCTGTGGGAAGTGGGGGGGAGGTGACTGCTGTGGGAAAGTGGGGGGGAGGTGATTGCTGTGGGGAAGTGGGGGGGAGGTGACTGCTGTGGGAAAGTGGGGGGGAGGTGATTGCTGTGGGAAAGTGGGGGGGAGGTGATTGCTGTGGGGAAGTGGGGGGGAGGTGATTGCTGTGGGGAAGTGGGGGGGAGGTGACTGCTGTGGGAAAGTGGGGGGGAGGTGATTGCTGTGGGAAAGTGGGGGGGAGGTGATTGCTGTGGGGAAGTGGGGCGGGTGATTGCTGTGGGGAAGTGGGGGGGAGGTGACTGCTGTGGGAAAGTGGGGGGGAGGTGATTGCTGTGGGGAAGTGGGGGGGAGGTGACTGCTGTGGGAAAGTGGGGGGGGGGGTGATTGCTGTGGGGAAGTGGGGGGGGGGGTGATTGCTGTGGGAAGTGGGGGGGAGGTGACTGCTGTGGGAAGTGGGGGGGAGGTGACTGCTGTGGGAAAGTGGGGGGGGAGGTGATTGCTGTGGGGAAGTGGGGGGGAGGTGATTGCTGTGGGGAAGTGGGGGGGGGGGTGATTGCTGTGGGAAGTGGGGGGGAGGTGACTGCTGTGGGAAGTGGGGGGGAGGTGACTGCTGTGGGAAAGTGGGGGGGAGGTGATTGCTGTGGGGAAGTGGGGGGGAGGTGACTGCTGTGGGAAAGTGGGGGGGAGGTGATTGCTGTGGGGAAGTGGGGGGGGAGGTGATTGCTGTGGGGAAGTGGGGGGGAGGTGATTGCTGTGGGAAAGTGGGGGGGAGGTGATTGCTGTGGTAAAGTGGGGGGGAGGTGATTGCTGTGGGAAAGTGGGGGGGAGGTGATTGCTGTGGGAAAGTGGGGGGGAGGTGATTGCTGTGGGGAAGTGGGGGGGGAGGTGATTGCTGTGGGAAATGGGGGGGGTGACTGCTGTGGGAAAGTGGGGGGGAGGTGATTGCTGTGGGGAAGTGGGGGGGAGGTGATTGCTGTGGGAAGTGGGGGGGAGGTGATTGCTGTGGTAAAGTGGGGGGGAGGTGATTGCTGTGGGAAAGTGGGGGGGAGGTGATTGCTGTGGTAAAGTGGGGGGGAGGTGATTGCTGTGGGAAAGTGGGGGGGAGGTGATTGCTGTGGGAAAGTGGGGGGGAGGTGATTGCTGTGGGGAAGTGGGGGGGGAGGTGATTGCTGTGGGAAATGGGGGGGGTGACTGCTGTGGGAAAGTGGGGGGGAGGTGATTGCTGTGGGGAAGTGGGGGGGAGGTGATTGCTGTGGGAAGTGGGGGGGAGGTGACTGCTGTGGGAAATGGGGGGGGGGGTGACTGCTGTGGGAAAGTGGGGGGGAGGTGATTGCTGTGGGGAAGTGGGGGGGAGGTGATTGCTGTGGGAAGTGGGGGGGAGGTGACTGCTGTGGGAAAGTGGGGGGGAGGTGATTGCTGTGGTAAAGTGGGGGGGAGGTGATTGCTGTGGGAAGTGGGGGGGAGGTGATTGCTGTGGGGAAGTAGGGGGGGAGGTGATTGCTGTGCGGAAGTGGGTGGGGGGAGGTGACTGCTGTGGGGAAGTGGGGGGGAGGTGATCACTGTGGGAAGTGGGGGGAGGTGATCGCTGTGGGGAAGTGGGGGGGAGGTGATCGCTGTGGGGAAGTGGGGGAAGGTGATCGCTGTGGGGAAGTGGGGGGGAGGAGATCGCTGTGGGGAAGTGGGGGAAGGTGATCGCTGTGGGGAAGTGGGGGGGAGGAGATCGCTGTGGGGAAGTGGAGGGGAGGTGATCGCTGTGGGGAAGTGGGGGGAGGTGATCGCTGTGGGGAAGTGGGGGGGAGGTGATCGCTGTGGGGAAGTGGGGGGGAGGTGATTGCTGTGGGAAGTGGGGGGAGGTGAAAGTGGTGGGAGGTGATCGCTGTGGGAAGTGGGGGGAGGTGATCGCTGTGGGGAAGTGGGGGAAGGGGCGGGGATCACTGTGGGAAGTGGGGGGGAAGTGATTGCTTTGGGAAAGTGGGGGAAGGGGTGGGGATCAATGTGGGAAGTGGGGGGGAGGTGATTGCTGTGGGAAGTGGGGGGAGGTGATCGCTGTGGGAAGTGGGGGGGAGGTTATCGCTGTGGGGAAGTGGGGGGAGGTGATCGCTGTGGGAAGTGGGGGGAGGTGATCGCTGTGGGAAGTGGGGGGAGGTGATCGCTGTGGGGAAATGGGGGAAGGGGTGGGGATCCCTGTGGGAAGTGGGGGGGAGGTGATTGCTGTGGGGAAGTGGGGGAAGGGGTGGGGATCACTGTGGGAAGTGGGGGGGAGGTGATTGCTGTGGGAAAGTGGGGGGGAGGTGATTGCTGTGGGAAGTGGGGGGAGGTGATCGCTGTGGGGAAGTGGGGGAAGGGGTGGGGATCAATGTGGGAAGTGGGGGGGAGGTGATTGCTGTGGGAAGTGCGGGGAGGTGATCGCTGTGGGAAGTGGGGGGAGGTGATCGCTGTGTGGAAGTGGCGGGAGGTGATCGCTGTGGGGGAAGGGGTGGGGATCACTGTGGGAAGTGGGGGGGAGGTGATCGCTGTGGGGAAGTGGGAGGGAGGTGATTGCTGTGAGAAAGTGGGGGGAGAGGAAGGGATGGCTCTGGGGAAGTGTGAAGTGTGGGGATTGCAGTGAAAATTGGTGGATGGATAGAGATCTCTCCAGGGAAGTGGGGGGAGGTGATCGCTGTGGGGGAGGAGAGGAGGGGATGGCTCTGAGGAAGTGGGGGTGTGTGGGTATCGCTGTTGGAATTGAGGAATGGATGGGGATCTCTCCAAGGAAGTGGGGGGAGGAGTAGGGATCCCTGCAAGGAAGTGGGAGGGGGAGGTGATCACTGTGGGGAAGTGGGGATGGCTTCGGGGAAGTGGGGGGGAGGTGATCACTGTGGGGAAGTGGGGGGGAGACGAGGGGATGGCTTCGGGGAAGTGGGGGAAGGTGATCGCTGTGGGGAAGTGGGGGGGAGGGGATCGCTGTGGGGAAGTGGAGGGGAGGTGATCGCTGTGGGGAAGTGGGGGGAGGTGATCGCTGTGGGGAAGTGGGGGGGAGGTGATCGCTGTGGGGAAGTGGGGGGGAGGTGATTGCTGTGGGAAGTGGGGGGAGGTGAAAGTGGTGGGAGGTGATCGCTGTGGGAAGTGGGGGGAGGTGATCGCTGTGGGGAAGTGGGGGAAGGGGCGGGGATCAATGTGGGAAGTGGGGGGGAGGTGATTGCTGTGGGAAGTGGGGGGAGGTGATCGCTGTGGGAAGTGGGGGGGAGGTTATCGCTGTGGGGAAGTGGGGGGAGGTGATCGCTGTGGGAAGTGGGGGGAGGTGATCGCTGTGGGAAGTGGGGGGAGGTGATCGCTGTGGGGAAATGGGGGAAGGGGTGGGGATCCCTGTGGGAAGTGGGGGGGAGGTGATTGCTGTGGGGAAGTGGGGGAAGGGGTGGGGATCACTGTGGGAAGTGGGGGGGAGGTGATTGCTGTGGGAAAGTGGGGGGGAGGTGATTGCTGTGGGAAGTGGGGGGAGGTGATCGCTGTGGGGAAGTGGGGGAAGGGGTGGGGATCAATGTGGGAAGTGGGTGGGAGGTGATTGCTGTGGGAAGTGCGGGGAGGTGATCGCTGTGGGAAGTGGGGGGAGGTGATCGCTGTGTGGAAGTGGCGGGAGGTGATCGCTGTGGGGGAAGGGGTGGGGATCACTGTGGGAAGTGGGGGGGAGGTGATCGCTGTGGGGAAGTGGGAGGGAGGTGATTGCTGTGAGAAAGTGGGGGGAGAGGAAGGGATGGCTCTGGGGAAGTGTGAAGTGTGGGGATTGCAGTGAAAATTGGTGGATGGATAGAGATCTCTCCAGGGAAGTGGGGGGAGGTGATCGCTGTGGGGGAGGAGAGGAGGGGATGGCTCTGAGGAAGTGGGGGTGTGTGGGTATCGCTGTTGGAATTGAGGAATGGATGGGGATCTCTCCAAGGAAGTGGGGGGAGGAGTAGGGATCCCTGCAAGGAAGTGGGAGGGGGAGGTGATCACTGTGGGGAAGTGGGGATGGCTTCGGGGAAGTGGGGGGGAGGTGATCACTGTGGGGAAGTGGGGGGGAGACGAGGGGATGGCTTCGGGGAAGTGGGGGAAGGTGATCGCTGTGGGGAAGTGGGGGGGAGGGGATCGCTGTGGGGAAGTGGGGGGGAGACGAGGGGATGGCTTCGGGGAAGTGGGGGGGTGTGGGTATTGCTGTGGGAATTGGGGGATGGATGGGGATCTCTCCAGGGAAGTGGATGGAGGGATGGGGATGCTGCGAAGAAGTGGGGGGAGGTGATCGCTATGAGGAAGTGGGGAGAGGAGGGGATGGCTCCGGGGAAGTGTGGGGGTGTGTGGGGATCGCTGTGGGAATAGGGGGATGGATGGGGATCTCTCTAGGGAAGTGGGGGGAGGGGGGGAGATCGCTCTGGGGAAGTAGGGGGAGTGGTGCGTTTCACTGAGGGGAAGTGGGGGGGTGTGGGTATTGCTGTGGGAATTGGGGGATGGATGGGGATCTCTCCAGGGCAGTGGATGGAGGGATGGGGATTGCTGCGAAGAAGTGGGGGGAGGTGATCGCTATGAGGAAGTGGGGAGAGGAGGGGTTGGCTCCGGGGAAGTGTGGGGGTGTGTGGGGATCGCTGTGGGAATAGGGGGATGGATGGGGATCTCTCTAGGGAAGTGGGGGGAGATCGCTCTGGGGAAGGAGGGGGAGTGGTGCGTTTCACTGAGGGGAAGTGGGGGGCAGGACTCTCTCTGGGAAAGTGGGGGGTGGGGACTGGAGTACCATTGACACTAAAATTAAAAAGTTACAATTGGTGAATCGGCTGCAAATATCTGGAAAACAAAAACAACACGATTCCATTGTGTGAACTGCAGAAAAAAAAAAAGCGCAAATACTATAATGTTCCGGGCCCATTTTGGGGACCACATGACTTTCTGGTCTCATTTAACTCCATTTTTTTGGAAGTGACCATGGAACAGTGGATCGGCCATCTTTTCTGGGGTCGTGAGGGGGTCTTTTATCAGGTTTTATTAATCAAGCAATAGCAAAGTTGTTAAGACAAGAAGCCCCCTGTTATCACGCGCAGCGGCCGCCCGGACATGCCGTCTTCTCACAACTACCATACACAGACAGATATAAACGGTGTAAATCCTTTGGTGATTAAAATAGCGCAAAAATAAATTAAAAATAAATTAAAATAAGTAACAGAAAAATGAAGAAAAAAACAAACAAAAACAAAAAAAGTACATTAAAAAAATGAGTAAAGTTGCGCCATTGTAAGGTGCAAAACGATAAACAAAGGGTTAATCAAATGACACCAATAAAAATCGAAACACGCATGTGCAGAGCCATTAACACTCAAGCTGGTTTCATAAACGTAAATGCGCATGCGTACAAGCTTGCCGTAAAACGTCATTACGACGTGACTAATAAATTACCGTAATATCTGTAAAGCTTTTCAGGAGCAACATAAAAATAGATATCTTTGAATCAGTAAAATGGTTATATAGCAGAGTCATTACGGTAACACGTTCTCATACCGGAAGCAGATATCGCAGCTCCCAGTGCATCACGGTACATGTAGTTTGGACGTGAATTTGTGGAAATCGGTGTCTGCTTGCAGTTGTCACCCGCCAGAAGTGTGAGGATGGAAGGAACCGCAGAGCAGCGGCCGCTGTTTGGAGGAGCAATGTCCGCTGTGCTGCCCCGCAATGCGCAGGACGTCAGGTACAGAGAGGCAGACATCTATCTATCATATATATATATACAGAGGCAGACATCTATCTATCATATATATATATATATACACTGCTCAGAACAATAAAGGGAACAATTAAACGATTTTGTATGTTGGTGTTCCCTTTATTTTTTTGAGCAGTGTATATATATATATTACAGATACATATGGATTAATAGTAGCTCTGGGATTGACTGCGGCATTTCTGCGCGTGGCCCAACCCCTCTGTGTGCGCGGGGCGGCCCCTCTCTGTGCTGTGTGCGCGGGGCGGCCCCTCTCTGTGCTGTGTGCGCGGGGCGGCCCCTCTCTGTGTGCGCGGGGCGGCCCCCTCTCTGTGTGCGCGGGGCGGCCCCTCTCTGTGTGCGCGGGGCAGCCCCTCTCTGTGTGCGCGGGGTACGGCCCCTCTCTGTGTGCGCGGGGCGGCCCCCTCTCTGTGTGCGCGGGGCGGCCCCTCTCTGTGTGCGCGGGGCGGCCCCCTCTCTGTGTGCGCGGGGCGGCCCCTCTCTGTGTGCGCGGGGCGGCCCCCTCTCTGTGTGCGCGGGGCGGCCCCTCTCTGTGTGCGCGGGGCGGCCCCTCTCTGTGTGCGCGGGGCGGCCCCCTCTCTGTGTGCGCGGGGCGGCCCCTCTCTGTGTGCGCGGGGCGGCCCCTCTCTGTGTGCGCGGGGCGGCCCCTCTCTGTGTGCGCGGGGCGGCCCCCTCTCTGTGTGCGCGGGGCGGCCCCTCTCTGTGCTGTGTGCGCGGGGCGGCCCCTCTCTGTGTGCGCGGGGCGGCCCCCTCTCTGTGTGCGCGGGGCGGCCCCTCTCTGTGCTGTGTGCGCGGGGCGGCCCCTCTCTGTGCTGTGTGCGCGGGGCGGCCCCTCTCTGTGCTGTGTGCGCGGGGCGGCCCCTCTCTGTGCTGTGTGCGCGGGGCGGCCCCTCTCTGTGTGCGCGGGGCGGCCCCTCTCTGTGTGCGCGGGGCGGCCCCTCTCTGTGTGCGCCGGGCGGCCCCTCTCTGTGTGCGCCGGGCGGCCCTCTCTGTGTGCGCCGGGCGGCCCCTCTCTGTGTGCGCCGGGCGGCCCCTCTCTGTGTGCGCCGGGCGGCCCCCTCTCTGTGTGCGCCGGGCGGCCCCCTCTCTGTGTGCGCCGGGCGGCCCCCTCTCTGTGTGCGCCGGGCGGCCCCCTCTCTGTGTGCGCGGGGCGGCCCCCTCTCTGTGTGCGCCGGGCGGCCCCCTCTCTGTGTGCGCCGGGCGGCCCCTCTCTCTGTGCGCGCCGGGCGGCCCCCTCTCTGTGTGCGCGCCGGGCGGCCCCTCTCTGTGCGCGGGGCGGCCCCTCTCTGTGTGCGCGGGGCGGCCCCCTCTCTGTGTGCGCGGGGCGGCCCCCTCTCTGTGTGCGCGGGGCGGCCCCCTCTCTGTGTGCGCGGGGCGGCCCCCTCTCTGTGTGCGCGGGGCGGCCCCCTCTCTGTGTGCGCGGGGCGGCCCCCTCTCTGTGTGCGCGGGGCGGCCCCCTCTCTGTGTGCGCCGGGCGGCCCCCTCTCTGTGTGCGCCGGGCGGCCCCCTCTCTGTGTGCGCCGGGCGGCCCCCTCTCTGTGTGCGCCGGGCGGCCCCTCTCTGTGTGCGCCGGGCGGCCCCTCTCTGTGTGCGCGCCGGGCGGCCCCTCTCTGTGTGCGCCGGGCGGCCCCTCTCTGTGTTGTGCGCGCCGGGCGGCCCCTCTCTGTGTTGTGCGCGCCGGGCGGCCCCTCTCTGTGTGCGCGGGGCGGCCCCTCTCTGTGTGCGCGGGGCGGCCCCCTCTCTGTGTGCGCGGGGCGGCCCCTCTCTGTGTGCGCGGGGCGGCCCCCTCTCTGTGTGCGCGGGGCGGCCCCCCTCTCTGTGTGCGCGGGGCGGCCCCCCTCTCTGTGTGCGCGGGGCGGCCCCCTCTCTGTGTGCGCGGGGCGGCCCCCTCTCTGTGTGCGCGGGGCGGCCCCCCTCTCTGTGTGCGCGGGGCGGCCCCCTCTCTGTGTGCGCGGGGGCGGCCCCCTCTCTGTGTGCGCGGGGCGGCCCCCTCTCTGTGCTGTGTGCGCGCGCGGGGCGGCGCCCTCTCTGTGGTCCAGGGACTGTATGTGACGTGTATCTTCTTTCCTCGCAGCGACCTCCGGGAGGTCCCGGACAATCAGGAGGTCTTCGTTCACCCGCACACTGACCAGAGCCTGATTGTGGAGCTGCTGGAGTATCAGGAGGGGATGTCGGACCCTGACGCTGCCCGGTAAGAGGGGCAGGTGGTTGTAGTTCCTCCGTTGGCCTCCAGATGTCGCTGTGTCCGGACTCTTCTCTGCTACATCCTTCTCTGGGCTCCTGGTTCGCCCCCCCCTCTCCCCCCCGGTGCAGGTTTTCTTCTGCTCCTCTGTACATTAACCCCTTCTTCACCTGCAGATACCACTTTGAGGACGTGGCTGCCAGCAATGATTGCCGGGGCAGGGCGGAGGTGCAGAGTGTGGAGCCCCTGCCCCTGGCACAGCTTTCTCTCGCCCGCTGCTCCGGGGCGTGGGCACTGACCGGGCACCAGCTGGTCTCCAAGTTCAATGAGCAGGTGAGTAATGCCCACCGCTGTATGATAATGGGGGAACTACAACTCCCAGCATTACCCACATAATGAGGCTTGTGCTGTCACTACAGCTGAAGGGACACAGATACCGGAATATAATCCGGGGGTAAATCTCATTCATAGAAATGTTTTTTTCTTTCTCAGGCTCAGAACACGGTGACCATACAAATGGCGTTATTACGTATCCAGCAGCACGCCACCGACCTCCTGGTGACCTTCAACGACCCTGCAGATATCGAGTAAGTGACACATGGGAGGAGCCAGGAGCCCCCCCTACCCCCCCCCCTGCAGTATGATACAGATAGGAGGAACTATGAGTTCCCCCCCCCCCCCTGCAGGGTGATAGGAGGAGCTATGAGTCTCCTCCCCCTGCAGGGTGATACAGATATGAGCTATGAGTCTCCTCCCCCTGCAGGGTAATACAGATAGGAGGAGCTGTGAGTCTCCTCCCCCTGCAGGGTGATACAGATAAGAGGAGCTATGAGTCTCCTCCCCCTGCAGGGTGATACATATAGGAGGAGCTATGAGTCTCCTCCCCCTGCAGGGTGATACAGATAGGAGGAGCTATGAGTCTCCTCCCCCTGCAGGGTGATACAGATAGGAGGAGCTGTGAGTCTCCTCCCCCTGCAGGGTGATAGAAGGAGTTATTAAAAATGGTGGTAGGAGGTAAAGGGGTATAGGAGCAGGCAGGCTGTACTTACCGGTCTCCAGCTGTAACTGCTAATGCGGCCGCTTAATCACTTCTGGGACCGCTCATTACTTTCATCCATATTCACTGCTTTTCCCGCCCACTGGCGTCTGTGATTGGTTCAGTCAGACGCGCCCCCAGGCTGAGTGACAGCTGCCTGACTGCAACCAATCACAGACACTGTGTGCGTCTATCGTGATATAAAAGTAACTAAATAAGCTGTTGTAGGGTCTCCCCATATTGATACCCGCACAGATCAATTCAAGACCATATACCATAGGGGATAAACATCCAAAAAGCAAAAAGGAATGATTAGTCCGCTGCCTTAAAATATTCTGCTCTTTTTCAGTTCTCACTACTGTGTGAGCAGCAGCATTACCCTATCTACACAGCCTCTGCTATTCTTCAGTTCTCACTGCTGTGTGAGCAGCAGCACTACCCTATCTACACAGCCTCTGCTATTCTTCAGTTCTCACTGCTGTGTGAGCAGCAGCACTACCCTATCTACACAGCCGCTTATCACCCACTATCTAACCTAGTGCTTCCCTGTGTGGTCACCCTTATATGACTGTATGGGTATTACAATATGGTTTTTAATCTAATTTATTCATTTTAAAGTAATTAAATAAAATATTGGTTTTAGAGGTTTTGTTTTATGGTTTTCCAGTAAAGATAAAGCATACGGCTACAGGCTGCAGTCCCAGCCGTGCACGTATCTTGGCTGTGTATCACAGTAAGAGGGACCGTATGAGTTTGTTTTTTTTTAATTATTTAAATAAATAATTTAAAACCGCATACGTTCTCGCCCCCCCCCCCCCCCCCCCCACCGCCCCCCAATTTTGATACCCAGCCAAGATAAAAGCCTGACAGCTGGGGGCTGGTATTCTCAGACTGGGGACATGGGCCTGGTTATTGGGAGCCCCCACAGCCTAAAAATAGCAGCCTGCAGCCGCCTAGGATTGTTGCTTCCATTAGATGACAGAATACCAGCACTTTACCCAGTTCTTCAGATTGGTCTGGTGTGGTGGCAATCGGGGTAATGAGGGATTAATCGCAGCTCACAGCAGCCAGTAAGCCCTAGATTAGTAATGGGAAGCGTCTAATAGACTCCCCCATTACTAATCTGTAAGTGAAAAGTAAATAAACACAGATACCTAAAAAATCCTTTATTTGAAATGAAAGGAAAAAAAAAAACACACATTACCACTTTATTAACCCCTCCCCAAAACACCCCTGCACGTTTGACGTAATCCACAAAGTCCCACAATGATTCCAGCTCTGCTACATCTGAACCTCACAATGCGCGATCATAGTATAAAAATATCCACTGCAGACTTCAGGCAGAGACTGAGCCGCAATGAGTGGTGAGGTCAATCAGGTTAGTTGCGGTCACAGCTGGAGATTCCCATAGTTTTCTAGCTATGATCGTAGGTAACCTGACCCCAGGTGACCTTAACGCTCACTGAGTTCACAGACCTGCCTCTCCTGGAAGAAAACTGCACCAAGACTGCATCAAAACCGTTCATTGATGTCACCTAGAGTCAGGTTACCTGCGACCACAGGTGGAGGACCGTGGGAACCTACAGCTGTGACCACAAATAACCTGAGTGACATCACGGCTGATCGCATGGCTCAGTCTCTCCTTGAACCTCACAGCATTCGGTCATGTTTCATGATCGCGCGCTGTGCCTTCAGAAATTTAGCGCAGCTGGAATAGTCATAGGACCTCGTGTGGATTACATCAAACCTGGAGGGGTGTTTTTGGGATTAATAAAGTGGTGAAAGAGGGTGTTTTTGTCTTTCATTTCAAATAAAGGGTTCTTTTGGGTTTTTTCAATGTTTGTGTTTATTTGCTTTCACTTACACATTAGTGATGGGGGTCTCAGACGCTTCCTATTACCAATCTAGGGCTTAGCAGCAGCTGTGGGCTGTGATTAACCCCTTATTAACCCGATTGCCACCGCAATTGGGAAGAGCCGAGTAAAGTGCTGGGATTGTTGCATCTAATGGACGTGACAATCCCAGGCGGCTGAAGGCTGCTATTTTTAGGCTGGAGGGATCCCAATAACCATGGGTCTCTCCAGTCTGAGCATGCCATCACCCAGCTGTCTGGCTTTATCATGGTTGTGTATCAAAATTGGGGGGGACCGCAGGTGGTGGTTGTGGTTGTTGTTTGGTGTGTTTGTTTTGTTGTTTTTTTATTATAATTTAAATATATAAAATATATATATATATATATATATATATATATATATATATATATATATATATATATATATATATATATATATATATATATTTAATAAATATATTTAAAATTTTTATATATATATATATATTATTATACTGCATGCGGTTGCTCTTATTTTGATACACCGCTAAGATAAGGGCAGGGCTGGGGGCTGCGGCCTGTAGCCGTATGCTTTATCATAATGGGGGACCCTACGCCAATTTTTTTTCTTCACTTATTCTTACTGTACGATATTGACCCGCTGCCCGAGTCTGTGATTGGAAGCCTCAGACGCTCTGTCACTCAGCGTGGAGGCATGTCTGACTGCAACCAATCACAGACACCGGTGGGCGGGGAAAGCAGTGCATATGCATGAGCCTAATGAGCGGCCCTGCAAGTGAATGGGCGGCCACAGGTAACTATGAAGTGCCACTTTATTTATTCTTTTTTTTTTTTCCTGTATTACCCGAGTGCCGGAGCCAGATCATTAGCCGGAATTTCCTGAGAATTCCAGGCCCGGGGCCGGCACCCGGATACTTGTCTTACCCGTGCCGGTCTGCCCATCCCTAGTCACTCCCCTGTGTTTCCTCCCTTGCAGTCCGGCCAGCAGCAGCAGTGTCCCGGTCTCTGATGACTCTCCGGCGTGGACTGTTGATGATTTCCAGCGTCTCCTATGCAGCATTCGGCTCCATGATCCCGGCCTCTTCGGATAATGTCCGGCTGTGATTCCAATGGTGATGACGCCGCGGTGATGGACGTCGGGCTCTGCACTGTGTCCCCCTCCTGCGTCCGCCCTCGTTACTTCCGAGCTTGGGCCGTGTCGTCTTGGAGCGGAGTTTGAGGTGTAAGACGGCAGAACGTACGACGGGCGACTCCGGCCCCAACCTCCGGGGAGCACAGGACGGGGTGGGGGTTATTTTATTAACCCTTTCATGAAATAAACATTTTCTAGATCTCATCTGACATATGATTTTATAATGTGTAAGAAAATATTTACCCCCTGAAAACATCTCTGGATCCTCCACACACATACTCGGGAGATCAAAATTAGAGAACAACACAATTTCCTAAATGTTGCGGTCCTTGCGTCGTCCTATGTGATTATCTCCTAACATGAGGAGACTCGCAGGATTTTCCGCTTATTTCATAAATTGAGTTTATTGTAAAGCAAATAATAAAAATGTAAATGAGATAAATGTAAAAGACCCTTGGATCACAATTAGAGAACACTTTCAGATACCTGAAAGCTATTGGTGATGATCTAATTTCCTTCATTATTTGACAATCCCCATGTAACTGGCTCCTAACTTTCCAATTTGCACTGACTTTGCCGTTCCAACGTGACTGAAACCCTCCGGTAGCAGGTTTTCTAGATGAGGACCAAAGAGGTAACCCTATCAGCCATAGCAAGAGAAGTTGGTCGTTCCAAGTCTGTGATTTTGAGAATATTGCATCTTTTCAACATCACAAAATCTTTCAAGTCCCCCAAGAAGGCTGGTCACCCTCGAAATACAAATGCAAGAGAGGACAGGATAATGTAGAGAATCTCCATGTGTAATCGCTTCACCACTGCAGCTGGAATTGCTGCTATTTCAGCACTGAACAGGGTAAGGATCGGTCTCGTCATACAGTGTCACGACGTGTAAGAGCATTTGGACTGAAACTGACTCTACAGTGACCTCATTAGCAGAAAGAATCACAAGGCTGGACTCGCCTTTGGTGAGGAGCATGTTGTGTGGACAGAGGAGAAGTGGCCACAGGTCATTTTAGTGATAAAAGTAAGTTTAATTTATTTGGGTCTCATGGGGAACATTATGTTCATCTACAAACTGGGGAAAGACCTGACCCAAAGTGTGTTAAGAAGTCAGTGAAAGGTGATGGAGGAAGGGTCATGGTTTGTGGAATGTTTTCTGCAGCAGGAGTTGGACCTCTCATACAGCTACATGGCAGACTGAATACAAGTGTGGATCAGAACCTTCTTCACAACACGCGGCTCCTTACTTGTGTCCATCACTCAATCAGCCAGTGATATTCATGCAGGACAATGCCCCATGTCACACAGCAAAATGAGGAAACAATGAAATGGCCACAACCCAGGGTCCTGATCTAAACCCAATAGAAAACCTCTGGAACATCCTTGGTGACAAAGGCCAAGAAATCCACAACAGTTACAGAACTGTGGAAGAGACTGGAGGAAGAGTGGGCCAAAATCCCACCCAAGCAGTGTGAGAGACTAGTGATGTCCTGTGGCCGCAGATGTGCTGAAGTCATTCACAACGACGGCCGGTGCACGTCCTATTGATTGTGACTGTTGTTACCTGCAGAACATTCACTGATCACCTCTCTACAGTCATTGCTGCTCTCTAATTATCATCACGAATGGGGGAAAATAAAGGTTTCATGGTGATAAACGTTGGATCTTTTGTAAAACCCTGTTCTACTGGCATGGTGCACCCCTTACAGGAAACCGGAGCATGGTCATCAATGGAGATTACATTATTTCTGAGAAAAGCAAGTGATCAGCCATTGTTCTCGAATTCTGATCTTCTCCAGTGTATGATCCTGTGTCCACCCCAGTAACAACAGCGAAGACACAAACTGCAGAGACGGACATTTTATTGTTGTTTGTAGAAGACTTAAACCAACAGATCAATGTTATCCATCTGCAACGTGCAACCGGGGACCGCTGTGTGCTACCTACAGAGAACAGAAGAGTTACTATAATACTGCCCCTATGTACAGGAATATAACTACTATAATACTGCTCCTATGTACAAGAATATAACTACTATAATACTGCTCCTATGTACAAGAATATAACTACTATAATACTGCCCCCTATGTACAAGAATATAACTACTATAATACTGCCCCCTATGTACAAGAATATAACTACTATAATACTGCCCCCTATGTACAAGAATATAACTACTATAATACTGCCCCTATATACAAGAATATAACTACTATAATACTGCCCCCTATGTACAAGAATATAACTACTATAATACTGCCCCTATATACAAGAATATAACTACTATAATACTGCCCCCTATGTACAAGAATATAACTACTATAATACTGCCCCTATGTACAAGAATATAACTACTATAATACTGCCAATATGTACAAGAATATAGCTACTATAATACTGCCCCTATGTACAACAATATAACTACTATAATACTGCCCCTATGTACAAGAATATAACTACTATAATACTGCTCCTATGTACAAGAATATAACTACTATAATACTGCCCCCTATGTACAAGAATATAACTACTATAATACTGCTCCTATGTACAAGAATATAACTACTATAATACTGCCCCCTATGTACAAGAATATAACTACTATAATACTGCCCCTATGTACAAGAATATAACTACTATAATACTGCCCCCTATGTACAAGAATATAAATACTATAATACTGCCCCTATGTACAAGAATATAACTACTATAATACTGCCCCTATGTACAAGAATATAACTACTATAATACTGCCCCTATGTACAAGAATATAACTACTATAATACTGCCCCCTATGTACAAGAATATAACTACTATAATACTGCCCCTATATACAAGAATATAACTACTATAATACTGCCCCTATGTACAAGAATATAACTACTATAATACTGCTACTATGTACAAGAATATAACTACTATAATACTGCCCCTATGTACAAGAATATAACTACTATAATACTGCCCCCTATGTACAAGAATATAACTACTATAATACTGCCCCCTATATACAAGAATATAACTACTATAATACTGCCCCTATGTACAAGAATATAACTACTATAATACTGCCCCTATATACAAGAATATAACTACTATAATACTGCCCCTATGTACAACAATATAACTACTATAATACTGCCCCTATGTACAACAATATAACTACTATAATACTGCTCCTATGTACAAGAATATAACTACTATAATACTGCCCCCTATGTACAAGAATATAACTACTATAATACTGCCCCCTATATACAAGAATATAACTACTATAATACCGCCCCCTATATACAAGAATATAACTACTATAATACCGCCCCCTATATACAAGAATATAACTACTATAATACTGCCCCTATGTACAAGAATATAACTACTATAATAATGCCCCCTATGTACAAGAATATAACTACTATAATACTGTTGTCTTCGTACACACCTTTGCGTGTTACATGTGTGTCCTGTGTGGTTGGTGGTTACCACTTATTCAGGAGGTTTCCCAGATATTGCTTAATAGACCCTAGGATAGAGGACAGATATTGAAGTGCACTCACTCGTGTGTTTGCAGTAAGTTGCTACTTTGCAATGTATTCCCTGTATACAATCTTATTCCCTGTATACCATCTCATTCTCTGTATACCATCTCACTCCCTGTATGCCATCTCACTCCCTGTATACCATCTCACTCCCTGTATGCCATCTCATTCCCTGTATACCATTTCATTCCCTGTATACCATCTCACTCCCTGTATACCATCTCACTCCCTGTATGCCATCTCACTCCCTGTATGCCATCTCATTCCCTGTATACCATCTCATTCCCTGTATACTATCTCATTCCCTGTATACCATCTTATTCCCTGTATACTATCTCATTCCCTGTATACCATCTCACTCCCTGTATGCCATCTCATTCCCTGTATACCATCTCATTCCCTGTATGCCATCTCACTCCCTGTATGCCATCTCACTCCCTGTATACCATCTCACTCCCTGTATGCCATCTCATTCCCTGTATACCATTTCATTCCCTGTATACCATCTTACTGCAGCTTGGCCCTGGCTTGATTCTTGTATCCTGATTGCAGAAGGTGAAGGACCATCATCAGCACGTCTCAAACCAAAACATAAAATCCTCTGTCACCATTGGTGGCAAGTGATCTAGACGTCGTAACTGTGATCTCCATTGGAAGCCTTCCGTCCCAATTCTACTTAGTGATTTCAGTATCACCAGGGCCTCTAGAAATGTCGTGATGGCTAATACTCCCCTCTCCCCATTGTATGAGGGTGTCGGGAAAGATAGTGTTTGCTACCTTAGATCCTTCTATGTATTTTACTCTATCTTCTTCATGTGCCTGGTGGTAGGAGTTCAGGTCTCATGGGCTGAGGGGTGGATGATCTACTCTTAATATATTTACTAAATTCAGCTATGCCTGGAAGGTAATCCTCCGAGAGGAAGGAGCGAGGTCTGTACATTGAACATCTAATGGCTCATAAAAACGGGGTGCTGTAGGCTTAGCGTGACCCAGCTCGGGAGCTGTCTAACTTAGAACCTGATGGAATAAGAAAAGTTCTCGAGAAGGACATTGAATCTGGACTGATTCTCGAGAAGAACATTGAATCTGGACCGATGTGGACCTTGGGCTGATGGATGGGATTGTCCTGCTCATTGTCTTCATACAGACCTTTGGCTTTGTCGATGATATTGTTCACAGAGTCACTGACAGGTTTTAATTTATTGATGCCATTCAGTACTTCTGAGAAACGCTCTAGAAGAAAGAGAATTGCAGTGATCGGTTTGGTATCGAGACTCTTTCACCCTATAGTCCTTCCATTATTGTTGGTGGGTACAGAAGACCTTGTTCTTGTACATTCTTCTTGACCTATTCTTATTTTTAGAGCAGAATTTGACATCATCGGAAAGTTTCCATCATGTCAAAGATCTGTGTGTGGCCACCAATGCTGGTGGAATCTCAAAGGATGCCCATAGTGTTTCATGGAGACCTAAAGTCAAGGGTGTGAGAGGGTGGTTAATTACACATGGTGACTATTATACATGGTTATTAGTTCTCCTCAGATTGAAACCATTGATTCCTTCATGTGCCTGGTGGTCAGAGTTCAGTTCTCTTGGGCTGAGGGGTGGATGTTCTACTTGACAATAATCTATGTTTGTGGCCACCAACGCTTGTGGGATCTCAAAGGATGCCCATAGTCTTTTATGGAGACCTAAAGTTGAGGGTGTAAGAGGGAGGTTAATTACACATGGTGACTATTATACATGGTTACAAGTTCTCTGATCGAAACCATTGATTCCTTCATGTGCCTGCTGGTCAGAGTTCAGTTCAGTTGGGCTGAGAGGTGGATGTTCTACTCGACTATAATCTATGTGGCCACCAACCCCTTGTGGGATCTCAATGGATGCCCATAGTCTTTCATGGAGACCTAAAAAGAGGGAGCTATATTAAGCATGGCGACTATTCTACATGGTTATTAGTTCTTCTCAGATCGAAACCGTTGACTCAATCATGTGCCTGGTGGTTGGAGTACCATTCTCTTGGGCTGAGGGATAGATGTTCTACTGAACAATAATCTATGTTTGTGGCCACCAACGCTTATGGGGTCTCAAAGGATGCCCATATTTACTTCATGGAGCCCTAAAGTCAAGGGTGTAAGAGGGAGGTTTTTTACGCATGTTGACTATTATACATGGTTACAAGTTCTCCTCTGATAGAAACCATTGAATCCTTCATGCCTTCATGTGCCTGGTGATAGGAGTTCAGTTCTCTTGGGCTGAGGGGTGGATCTTCTACTAATATATTTACTAAATTCTGCTCTGACTGAAAGATAATCCTCTGAGAGAGGAAGGAGCTAGGTCTGTGCATTGATAATCAAGTGGCTCATAAAAATGGGCAGCTGGAGGCTTCGCGTGACCTAGCTCAAGAGCTGTCTGACTTACAACCTATACACTGGTGATAGAACCAGAAAAGTTCTCCGTTGTCACTAAAGACATTGAATCTGATCCAATGTGCCGAATGTCTTCATACAGACCTTTGGCGTTCTCGACGCTTATACTGTTGATTTTATCTTTCAAAGAGTCGATGATGGTGTTCTCAGAGTCGCTGAGAGGATCGATATCATTGTCGTACAGAAATTCTTCTAAGAAAATCTCTAGAAGAAAGAGAATAGTGGTGATCAGTTTGGTATCGGGGCTCTTTCACCCCATAGACCTTCCATTATTGTTGGTGGCTACAGAAGACTTGTTCTCATACATTCTGCTTGACCTGTTCTTATTTTTAGAGCAGAATTGAGTATTTTTAAATCATAGATGACTTCCAAGTGTTTACACTGTGCTCGGGATTGTGTAGGAAAGGGCAATTTTACATCATCAGAAAGTTTTCCAACAAGTCAATGATCTAAGTTTGTGGCCACCAACGCTTGTGGGATCTCAATGGATGGCCATAGTCTTTCATGGAGACCTAAAGTCGGAGGTTTATCACACATGGTGACTATTATGTTCTCCTCAGATCTAAACCATTGACTCCTTCATTTTGGATTGCTCCAAGAAGACTGGGAAGGAGAACCGCTAGAAGTCTATGGTACAAGTTTGAGAAAAGGTCTGTAGGGATTTATGGGAGGATGCGTAGAGGGCTGTAAAGCAACTTGGACATTTGTTCTTTAAGATGTTGATATAACTTTCGAGTACTGTCAATTCTGCTAATGAGTTTTGGGGTAAATCTTATCCAGAAGGGACTATTTGGAGAATCTTTGTGTTACCTTACAGATGAAACCAAAAGTTTCGCCTCCGCTCTCTGTACAGACACATCTGCAGGTTTTTCCCTCTGCTCTCTATACAGACACATCTGCAGGTTGTTCTCTCCGCTCTCTATATAGACACATCTGCAGGTTTTTCCCTCTGCTCTCTATATAGACACATCTGCAGGTATTTCCCTCCGCTCTCTATAGAGACACATCTGCAGGTTGTTCTCTCCGCTCTCTATACAGACACATCTGCAGGTTGTTCTCTCCGCTCTCTATATAGACACATCTGCAGGTTTTTCCCTCCGCTCTCTATATAGACACATCTGCAGGTATTTCCCTCCGCTCTCTATAGAGACACATCTGCAGGTTGTTCTCCCCGCTCTCTATACAGACACAGCTGCAGGTTGTTCTCTCCACTCTCTATAGAGACATATCTGTAGGTTTTCCCTCCGCTCTCTATATAGACACATCTGCAGGTATTTCCCTCCGCTCTCTATAGAGACACATCTGCAGGTTGTTCTCTCCGCTCTCTATACAGACACAGCTGTAGGTTGTTCTCTCCGCTCTCTATAGAGACATATCTGTAGGTTTTTCGCTCCGCTCTCTATAGAGACACATCTGCAGGTATTTCCCTTTGCTCTCTATAAAGACACATCTGCAGGTTTTTCCCTTTGCAGAAACATCTGTAGGGTTTTCTCCCTATCTGACATCAAATCAGAATAAACCTTTCCCGTTTTTGGTAAATTAGGAACCAAAATTATTTCTATTTGCCAAATGCCAGAATAATGAGAGACAGAGAGAGAGAGAATGATTTCAGGAATTTTTATTACTTTCTGCAAAGTGAGAAGTTTCCATACACTAGTACTGTGCCTTTAAACAATATGGGACCGCCCATATGATGATGTCATGTCTTTGGAAGCTTCTGATAGGTTTATTGGCAACATCTGAGTTAATTAGAGACACACCTGTGGATTTATTGTAAAGCACACCTGAAACACATGGCTTCTTTGTGTAGCATCATGGGAAAGTCAAAAGAAATCAGCCAAGATCTCAGGAAGAGGATTGTGACTTGTACAAGTCTGGTTCATCCTTGGGTGCAATTTCCAGATACCTGAAGGTGCCTCGTTCATCTGTACAAACAATTATACACAAGTCCATACAAGATGGGAATGTCCGGCCATCATACTGCTCAGGACAGGTTCTGTGTACCAGAGGTGAACGTGCTTTGGTCAGACATGTGCAGATCAACCCAAGAACAAAAGCAGAAGACCTTGTGAAGATGCTGGCGGAAGCTGGTAAGATTGTGTCATTATCCACAGTGACACGAGTAATGTATCAACATGGGCTGAAAGACCGCTCTGCAGGAAGAAGCCATTACTCCAAAAGAAACAGAAAAAAGCAAATGCACAGAGGAACAAAGAGCTTAATTTTTGGAGACGTGTCCTGGGGTCTGTCCAAACTAAAATTGAACTGTTTCACCATAATGACCATCGTTACATTTGGAGGAAAAAGGGAGAAGCATTGAAGCCTAAGAACACCATCCCCACTGTGACACACGGGGGCGGCAGCTTCATGGTGTGGGGGTTGTTTTGCTGCAGGAGGGACTGGTGATTTCACAAAATAGATAGTGTCATGAGGAAAGAAGATTATGTGGCAATACTGAAGAACATCTCAAGACATCAGCCAGGAACTTACAGCTTGAGCGAAAATGGGTCTTCCAAATGGACAATGACCCGAAGCTACTGCCAAACTGGTTACACAGGGGCTTAAGGAGAACAGTCTATGTTTTGGAGTGGCCATCACAAAGCCCTGATCTCCATCCTATTGAAAATGTATGGGCAAATCTGAAAAGGCCGGAGCGAGCGGCAACCTCCAAAAATGGCTCAGTTACACCAGATCTGTCAGGAGGAATGGGCCCAAATTCCACCAACTATTGTGAGAAACTTATGGAAGGATCCACAACATTTCCTCCAAGTCACACAGTGTAAGGGCAATGCCACCAAATACTAATGACCTGGAGGAAACTTCACTGTGCAGAAAGGAAGAAAAATGCCTGAAAACATTCTCTCTGCAGATGTGTCTGTATAGAGAGCGGAGGGAAAAACCTGCAGATGTGTCTGTATAGAGAGCGGAGGGAAAAACCTGCAGCTGTACCTATATAGAGAGTGGAGGGGAAAACCTGCAGATGTGTCTGTATAGAGAGCGGAGGGAAAAACCTGCAGATGTGTCTGTATAGAGAGCGGAGAGAAAAAACCTGCAGATGTGTCTGTATAGAGAGCAGAGAAAAACCTGCAGATGTGTCTGTATAGTGAGGGAAAAACCTGCAGATGTGTCTGTATAGAGAGCGGAGGGAAAAACCTGCAGATGTGTCTTGATAGAGACCGGAGGGAAAAACCTGCAGATGTGTCTGTATAGAGAGTGGAGGAAAAACCTGCAGACGTGTCTGTATAGAGAGCAGAGAAAAACCTGCAGATGTGTCTGTATAGAGAGTGAGGGAAAAACCTGCAGACGGGTCTTTATAGAGAGTGAGGGAAAAGCCTGAAGATGTGTCTTTATAGAGAGCTGAGGGAAAAACCTGCAGATGTGTCTTTATAGAGAGCGGAGGGAAAAACCTGGAGATGAGTCTTTATACAGAGCGGAGGGGAAAATCTGCAGATGTGTCTGTATAGAGACCGGAGGGAAAAACCTGCAGATGTGTCTTGATAGAGACCGGAGGGAAAAACCTGCAGATGTGTCTGTATAGAGAGTGGAGGAAAAACCTGCAGACGTGTCTGTATAGAGAGCAGAGAAAAACCTGCAGATGTGTCTGTATAGAGAGTGAGGGAAAAACTTGCAGACGTGTCTTTATAGTGAGTGAGGGAAAAGCCTGAAGATGTGTCTTTATAGAGAGCTGAGGGAAAAACCTGCAGATGTGTCTGTATAGAGAGTGAGGGAAAAACCTGCATATGTGTCTTTATAGAGAGCGGAGGGAAAAACCTGGAGATGAGTCTTTATAGAGAGCGGAGGGAAAAACCTGCAGATGTGTCTGTATAGAGAGTGGAGGGAAAAACCTGCAGATGTGTCTTTATAGAGAGCGGAGGGAAACTAAGGGTTTCAGCTATATAAGATTTCTCGACTGTCTATTGATGGCCATAGCTTCCCGACATTTCAGTATGTGGCCTGATGTCTTCATACAGACCTTTGAGTATCTCTAGGTTCCTCTGCTCGATGATGCGCTCCTCCTGAGTGGCGTTTGTGCTATTCGGTGCTGCATCCTTGAGTCCTTAGTATAGAAGAAGGAGACGGGTGATTGGTTTATATTTGGGGTCATTACCCTACACCACAGACTTTATTATGGGAGGAAGTGTTGGAGTTGGTGGGTAGAGAAGACTCCTCCTCGTACATCCTGCTCGGTGGTCAAGTCTACAAACACTTATTTTGCCGAGCGGAATAGTTTTTGTTACGACCTTGGATGTCTCAGGTCTTAATGGGGACATTTCTCATTTTCGGCTTTGCCTATGTGTGTGTCATGCCCGTGGCTCCCGTGGCTGGTAACCACCACGCTTGGCCCCTTCTAGTGTCAGGTCGCCCATTGAGTTGCTCTTGGCAAGACATCGAGCTGTGCTACATCCTCCTGTTGCTGTGGAGTCTCCACCCCGCTGTAGTGAGACGTGGTGAGACTCTGCAGGAGTGTGAGCGTTGCTGCCCGGGTCACTATGCTGTCAGTAGTGGATTTATAAGGCAATTCCTCCCTCCACACTTCGCCTGAGCTTTGGTGTAAGTCAGTTTGTCCTGTGTTTGGCTGTATTCCGCTTGCCTCTCCCGATACCGACCCGGTGTCACGCTAGGTACGGAGAAGTACCAAATGAACCCCACGAAAGGGAAGGGAAACCCTGTGTCTAGGGAGAGGAAAGTTGGTGACCCCTGACCAAACTTACTGCTGGTCCCTGGGGTTCCTCATCGCCCTGGATAAGTTCCGCACCTATTCGGCGAGCCGGCTACCTGACCCTAGGTATTCCTAGTGCTGGGCCCTAAATAGGGAATGGATGGGATGAGTTCTTCATCAACCACACTAAAGAACTATAGAGGAGTACAAGCCGCCTGCTTTAAACCAGAGTTGAACTGAAAATATCACCAACACCAATCCAAAGAAAGGAAGGGGTATATAAACACCAAGGGAATACTGATGATCAGCAGCTGGGTGGAAGGCGGGCTCCTGTTTGGTCCAAAAGGGGGAGATCTGAATCGAGCAGGAAAGCTGGTTGTGATGGTGGAATATGGGGGGTTCTGTATCATGTTGTGTAGGTTTGTATTTTAGGCGTGGTTCATTGCCCATTCTGTGTATTCCTTGTGTGTATATTGTAATATCTGTAGGTAGTCACCCCTGTAGTGTTTCTGTCCGTAAGTCTGGGGGAGGATTGGCCTGGGATCCACCTAAACTCTCTGCTTACCTAAAGAATTAGGCAGTCAGTCTGTTTGAGAACTTCAAGAGTGAAGCAGGAAGATTAATCGTCTGCGGCTCCCCAGAGAGACCTGGACACTTATCGCTTACTGGACTATATTCGTGTTTCTGGACTATTTTTACCCTCTGTGTGGTGGATTATGTTATGGACCTTCTTGATTTGTTTGGAATAAATGTTCTTTGGATTGCTCATCCATCTCTCGCTCTGTTGATTGTGTGATATGGGAGAAGGACCCCGTCACACTACCTGGACTACAGTATATTCGTGTTTCTGGACTACTTTTGCCCTCTGTATGGTGGATTATGTTATGGACCGTTTGATTTGCTCGGAATAAATGTTCTTTGGATTGCTCATCCATCTCTCGCTCTGTTGATTGTGTGATATGGGAGAAGGACCCCGTCACACTACCTATACCAATGAATACTGACAGCAGGAACAATGGAAAGTCAGGTAGCATTCTGCGCAAGTCAAACACTGTGACCTTCTATGACCAGAAACCACATGCCTGTCTGTCACCGGTGACACACCCCTATATCCTGATCTCTCTGCTCCTGTCCCCGGCTACGTATTTTTGAACCTGTGTTGCCTGCCCTGACCCTTGACAATCTGACTCCATCTCGGCCTATGCCCTCTGTACTTCGTACATCTGACTTGACCTACTGGTCATCTGCTGCCGTTCCCGAGATTGCCCTGCGAGTGGTACCTGGTGACTACCTGCATCCTGGGCTATCCTGACCACCAGAGGCTGGATGCAGGTAGTCACCAGGAACCACTCGCAGGGCAATCTCGGGAACTGCAGCAGATGACCAGTAGGTCAAGGCCGATGTACGAAGTTAAGAGGGCATAGGCCGAGATGGAGTCAGACCAGGTAGTCACTTAGCTATGTCCCTCCAGGGTAAGCCGAGCTCGTGGCGCAGGTGGTCCACACTTCCCAGACTCACAGCATGCCCACCACTGTAGGTGAGATTTCTTTGGATGCCTTTGTTGACGGTGCTCTCTTGATACAAACCTTCTATGCTGTTTGACGTGGTGATGACGACGTTCTTAGGAGTGGTGCTTGTCTTGTTTACGTCGTATCCACTGACCACTTCGTCGGGAAATTGGACATCTTTCTTAGGAGTGGTGCTTGTCTTGTTCACGTCGTATCCATTGACCACTTCGTCGGGAAATTGGACATCTTTCTTAGGAGTGGTGCTTGTCTTGTTCACATCGTATCCATTGACCACTTCGTCGTGGAATTGTCCTACAAAAAGAAGACTGGGGATCATGGGCTCTTTTTTGTTTTGCCTAGGAACCAAGAAAAGAAGGTGTCGTATGGAGGTCTGGCTGGGTCTGTGTGATTTTTAAGAAGGTTGCCAATGTGGTCAGACACACTGTCTTCATTAAGAAGCCGGATTTCTTTTGAGTGATCTTAGTCTTTCGCATTCCTGAACTAATGATGACTCCATCTTGTACTTCTCCCACTTGGAGAATGTCCAACTATCATGCCCGAAAGTGTCGGCACCCTTGAAATTGTTCCAAAAAACGAAGTATTTCTCCAAGAAAATTATTGCTAAAAGGCAAATTTGACATCATTTCACACCAAATACCAAAAATGGTCTGGAGAAAATTGTTGGCACCCTTCTAAAATTGTGGGTAAACAACTTTGTTTTAAGCCTGTGATGCTCATTAAAATTCACCTGTGGCAAAGCAACAGGTGTGGGCAATATGAAAATCACACCTGAAACCAGATAAAAAAGGGAGAAGTTGGCTCAATCTTTGCACTGTGTGCCTGTGTGTGCCGCACTAATCATGGAGAACAGAAAGAGGAGAAGAGAACTGTC